>NC_044915.1:20626282-20676282 GCF_001633185.2 Quercus lobata | reverse complement strand
AGAGCAAAGCCTCACCTTTTCTGATTTTTTATTCAATAATTCTCCTCTATTACAATGAGTGCATGCTATTTATAAGACATGACTGAAAATAGAAAATCTAAAAACGTACTAAATAATAAAACCTTAAATAAAAGTTGATTTGGTCTGAAATTAGCAAATCCAAAATAGGAAAATAGCAAAAAAACGTTCTAAATAATAAAAGCCTAAAATTAAGGTAGATCTAGTCTGAAATTAGAAGCTTCAGAATAGGAAAAATATCTATTAACTGATATGGAGTTGGAAAATCAACCAGCCATTAATCCACGCCATAAATCAAGCCCAATTAAGCCAAATCAGCCCTCAATAGCTTGAATTAAATTTATTACGCCTTCATCTTCCTTTGGGCCCAGCTTGGAATGTCCTGCGTTTGAATCAGCCCAAATCTCTTAAATCAGTCCATTAAGTACTTCTTTGATCTTCTTGGATCTTGCTTTAGTAATAGGCCCAACTGGAACATGCAATGGATCCTTAAATGCTTGCTGATTCTCATCAGCTGCAAAAACATAATCTCTGTCAAGTGTAGCATCCTGAGTCTTGTGCTTCTGACTTGGGTGCTCTTCTAAGTAACAAGGAGTACTACATTTACCTAAATGCTCCAATGGATAACTGTCCTCAAGTGGCATACTGGGCCTCACTATACGGGTCCATTTAGTGGGCTGCTTAACACCAGATACATTAGAGTCCAAGGATGGCCCACCTATGGTCCTTATAGTCAAGTTAGGACCCAATCGAACTTTCTCAGTAATTTCAAATCTTTCCAACTCCTTGTTTATGTCCTCTATTCTCTCCACGAAATCCTCCTTACCATTATTGGCTTGTAACGAGTTTGAGTTAATCACGTAATTACTTACAGTTGACTTAGCGTGAATTGAATCATCTGTTTTAATGCTAGGTTCGAGATTTTCGCTTTCCGTTTCAATGGCCAACGGATGAGGTGTAGTGGGACTGTTTCCGACGCTGTCGCCGTCGCCTGAGGTCGATCTCTGTTCAACGGGGATGGTTTCTCGACTCTACTCTTCCTACTTTCAGCAAAACCAAGCACATGAATCACATTCTTATTGGATGAGTAAACCAACTTTGCACGAATACTGGAATCGTACTTCTTCCTCCTGAAATCCGAGTTACTATCACTCCTCAACCAAACCTCACAATCTTTGTCCCCATGATCCAGACAACCACAACAGTAACATAGGTTAGGAAGCCTCTCATATCTAAATGAGACCCATGATTTCGTACCATTCTCAAGAGTCACCACTCTCCCCCGGCAAAGAGGTTGTGAGATATCCACAATAACTCTAACCCTAATGAAATCGTCGCCCCCTGATTCTCTTATACCCTCTGTTTGCACCACCTTCCCCACAGTTGACCATATTTCCTCTGCTATCTCTCCATCCATGTATCCCAACGGGATGTTATGAACTTGAACCCACAACGCCATTTCATTCAGTTTATAGTCATCGAGGATCGTATCCCTATTATATCGCTGAAACACAATGAGATGCTTATCGTAACTCCAGGGTTCATTTTGTAGCACTCTTTCCATCTCAGACTTATTATCGAAAATAAACAAGAGTTTGTGATCACCCAAGTTCTTTATCTGAAAACCATTACGAGTTCTCCAGATTGGAGTGAAGGTCCTAGCCACCACTTCCATACTTAAAGCCCTGGTGGTAAGGAATCTAGCCACTAGAGCAAACTCCTCTGTTTGACGTTTTTTCCTCAATTTCACATCGTCTTCCTCTCTGTCTATAAGTGATAGATTACTCCAGCCTTGTGTTATATCATCCATTGCGAATTCCAATGGGTAAAGAGTGAAAACAAACCTGTTACCAGACCCTAAAAAGAAAACCCAACAAGCGCTAGCAATACACTTGGTATCACAGGGAACCCACAATTGCCTTCCGTGGAAGGTACTACAATTCTACACTAGACTAGCAAAGCAGAAAGGAAAACCCTAGCTTTCTACGTGACAGAGAAACCAAGCTCCATCTCCAGAAACTTATCAAACAAGAAAAATTTCGAGAACCTATCAAATGAAAATTTCGGTTAATGAAATAAATAAGAAGTTAAACCAAGAATAACCCAAATAATATAATGACACATACAAAAACACACACAGTTCAACCACTTTTGAATTGGAATTGAAACCCGCAATGCGTTATTCATCATTGAATTTATAACAAATAATACAATTCCATAAACCCACAAATGAAACAACTATCACAACAAATCAATTTCTGAATTTTAAATCAAATCCAGAACATAGTGCAACTATTTTCAATCTTCTAAGAATTGCAACCTTGCAATTTTCAGGTAATAGGATCTTAGACTCACAGTAGAATTTCCATATACAAAGCCTCAATGGAAAAAAAAAATTCCTAGGAAACAAACAAAGCCTAAACAAACTAAACTATAACTCAAAAGGCTTTAAAAAACAACATATTTAAGAGATCTATGCACCGCCAATCTCAGATCTACAAAATCAAATTCACAACATGTACAAAAAAAACACAGAACAAATCAATAAAGACTAATTCAATCACTAACAATTTTTTTTATATTTTAAAATGGAGTCTTAGATTTGTGTTTGATGAAATCTCACTCTAACAGAAGCTAAATCAAACTCTGAGCTTATTCTAATTGAAGAAAGTGTGATCTGAAAGTAACCAAAAAGAGAATTTCAGTTTTCTCTCTTTTTCTTTATTTTTTTTTTCTTATGTTTTCCCTCGAATTCTCAGGACCAAACAAAGAGAGAAATTGAAGTGAGAAATGGAGAGAGAGAGAGAGAGAGAGAGAGAGCTGAGATTTGATCTGAGAAAGAGCTTACCTTGAATCGATCTGAAATAATATTTGTAGTGAAATCTAAAGCAAAGAGGTGGATGAGAGTGAGAGTTTCGTAAAAATGATGATAATGGTGAAAAGAAGATTAACACAGAATTGAGGGAATTGGAGAACTGAATAAGAAGCAATTTGAGTTTAAAAACCAACATGAGTATAGTGGAGTGTGGTCTTATTTTGTAGATAGTGTTTTACATGGAAGTTAAAGAAGCATTTTTATCAAGTTTTGCCTCTACTTAAACGTAGGCTGTAGGGGTATTTTAGAACCCAAAAAAAAAAAAAAAATGTAAATTTATAAATTAAAAAATGTGTAATATAGATAGATTAAAAAAAAAAAAATCTACTATCAATTTTATATGTTCAACCTCCAAAATCACTTATATCAGTCAAGTTAAAAATGTGTAAATTTGCAAAGTTGTTATAGTAATTATGTAAATTTACACTGATTCTATTCACTTTGCATATAGTTTTTTATTTTTTCTTTACATATCCCGAAACTGAAAGAAGAGAGTGAATGGTGGTTATTGTGTGTGAAAAAATAGAAACAATATAAAAAAAATCAAGAAAAATTGATATTTTAATGTAATGTAATGTGAAATTGATAATTTAATATGAGAATGTTTTGAAAAATAAGCATATAAAATAGAAGAGTAGTTTATTATGCTAAAATAGACGGAATTTTTTATACAAACCGATATAAATGCTTTTACCAAGCAAAATGTCATCATCTTGCCTTTCCATTTTAGAGAGAGAACTAGAGAAATGTGTCCCTTGCTTAAAATGGGTTGCATAGAATAGTTAATACTTAATAGCACACGTGGCATGTGACAATTTGTAAATTCAAAAAACTTATAATATATAAATTTCTGTTTCAAAAGAATCAATACTCATTGAATTAGTTAAGATAATCAGTTTTTTAGAGCTCAAAGTTTTGTCAAGAAGGTATCCATGATGTTAATTACTCTTTGGATAACCCCTAATCTATTCTCACAAAATGATTTCTAATAAATCCAACATTTTATGATATTGCTTCTTTGTTGATAAATAATGGGGTACTAATTAATTGAGAGAAAAGGAAGACAAAGAAAGGATACCTTAAAAAAAATCGAAAATGATAAATGCAAAATACTTTGATCATATTCTAGAGAGAGAAAGAGAGATGTAAATTCGTGGTTTGGACTACTGGTGGGTTGGGTTTTATTAGGCCCATTCGGTTTTTTATTTTTTATTTTTATTTTTTATTTTGATTGAAGCCCATTCGTTTTCTATTTATTTATTTTGACAAAGTAAATTCCAAAAGCTTGTAATACACTAGCTTGGGCTTTTATAAGAAACGCTAAAAGGATGACGATGTTCTGAGCAACAGAAGCCTACACATCTATGCTTTTGGGCAAATCACCCAACCTTGGCATGGTGTTTACTGTTCAGTACCCCAAATTTGCTCTAGGCACAACCAACCCCCTACCTATATATAATTATGATTATTATAATTCTAACCAACAAATAAATCCACCACCCTAAAAAAGACAAAAAGAAAAAAAAGAATTGAGCTTAGCACAACATGACAGACCAAGGCAATAAAATGTGTTAAATGTTTTCAGATGATGGTGCATAAAAACTAGGTCCATATGCTGATATGCATGTTACCTTTATCTAATAGGTACGGTGGTACCAATATGTTGGATGAAAGAGTTCAGGTCTCGGCCCCATTGGGAGTTTGGGCCTATTGGAGCAACATTGTGAAAGTAAAGTGTGAGGTACACATTGTGCAGAAAACATTTACTCAAGCAAGCCAGGTGGATGGCACTGTGTTTTTTTCATCATCACTACACGTGCTTAGCAATTAGCCAAGAATAAATAATAAAAAAACTAAGATATGTTATCAATGGAATCCATCCCCACTCATGATCCATCCCAAGAGAAGATGGACTGATAATTAATCATGATAATTATGCAGTTTGCGTGTAGAATCTAGATATATTCACTCAGGAACAAGGTAAAAGACTTTATAGTTCAGTATCAATCATAAAATCATTGATCAAAATTTACTAGTATTTGATAAGCCTTATTCAACTAATGAAGAGATGTATGATGGTTCTAATAAATGAGATTCAAATCAATTTTATTATTTTGTTAACTTCTTATATTCAACGAAATCTAGGGATGATTAGCCTAATGAACTTCTAATTTATTGTTTCAATAGAATGTGACAAACTTGATCTAAGTAATAACTAGTAAGTAATCCAAACAAAGATTTTCCTAAATACTCAAGTCTTTTATGTCAACTGTAATGTATGCTTAGACATGTACTTTAGTAGGCATTTATCTTTTTCTTCTTTTGCTGGGCCGCCATTGAAAAACCAAAGGCACCAAGAAGGACCTTTTTTAATAAAAGGTTTTTACTGAACTCATAATAACCACATATTAAGAAAGAGTGTTTAAGACTTGCACATGGTAGCTGGGAGAGTTCTGGGCCCCTTGGTTCTTCTTCACACTTGCTCACACTTTAACCTAACATCATCATGGTAATTATGGTACATGGGCTTTTAGCCTGTTTAATGTTGGCTATGACATGTGGAGTGCTGGTGAAACCATTCCATATAGATTATAGACTTGTAATAGTCAAGCTTTGAGGGCCCAGTAATATTGTTATGTCATTTTCTACATACTTACATTGGAATGGGAGGAAAAATGGTGAAGTGAAAGAGGTCTCCAAAGTAATTGGAGGTGGGTGAGGTTAGACTTCAGAGATGACAATTTTGATTTTTGTCTTTTTAAGTTTCATAGAAGCTCCAAGCACAAAATGGTTCTTTGTTGCTTTTATCCTTCAAACCGTTGGTTTTTTTTTTTTTTTTTTTTCAGAATGATGATTTCTTCTTTTCAGTTTTGCAGAGAAAAGAGATAGAATTATTGATGCCTTCCAATTGGGCGGGGCCACATTTTAGTTGCCCAATACCAACATTTACAGAGTCACGTTTACAACTTTAGGAAATGTATATATGAAGCAAACTTTTTAAAAGATGGGGGGGGGGGGATAATTATGTCCACCCACAAGTCTAAAATCAAATTGTGATGGTAATTAGGTAGTTTTTGTTTTTTTTTTAAAGAGAGTTTTAATCTATAACTTCCGTTTCTGATAGTAAATTAGTTGCAAGAAAAACATGCCTTATTAGCAGCACTCAAATCAAATTTAATTAGGTTGATTCATAATTAGTGATTAGGTTGATTCATAATTAGTGATATGACCTTACTATTGATTATTGTAGTCAAGTAATTCCTTTTTCACCACAAGAAAAGGGAAGCCACTAAATTGCATAGAGGAAAAAAAAGGTATTAAGGTCCAATATGTTTTGGGATAATTTTTTAAAAATGATTTCTATAATTTTTTTTTTAGTTTTTACTTCTTGATGTAACTGAAAAATATAAGTCAACAGAAAATATTTTTTGTATTCAATGATATTTTGTATTAAAATGTCGTAAAAAAAAAAAAAAAAGAAGCCTCTGCTTATAAGGATGGTAAAATTCTCCACTATGCCTTGTGTAGATTTTCCTCATCTCGAAGAGGCGACAAGGCAATGACAAGTTTTGCTTTCCCCACCTCGAATATGTATAAATATTATTTTTACTTAATATATTTTTAAATTATTTATATAAAATTTTATTTTTTTATACATGTCTTTTATTTTTTATTACTATCCCCCAACACACACACACACACACACTCTCTCTCTCTCTCTCTCATGTCAAAACCACCTCATTAGGAATATAAAAATACAACAAACCCACCCTACCCCACTCCCACTTGGCTCAAATTTTCCCATCCTAAAGACCTAGGGTGGGGAATGTCATGTCTAGTCCGATTACATCTATCAGTTTTACCTTCTTTTTTAACTCCTTCAATACACAACTACCACCTCTCTTATCCCCACATCACCTACAAGGCTACAACCACCACCACCCACCCATTGTCACGAGTTTGACAACTGTCACTTCAAACATCAATCACCAACCATCGATATCAATAATTGTCAACCATCGGCTACCACTAGGCCCATCCTTTACCTAGTCATTGCGACCCCTGACCACTTATTGCCAATCACCATAATTCATTGACCATAGTCACAATTGACCACCGCCTATTGACTATGGCCACTTTCATCAATCATCTATAATTGTCACTACCACTGCCGCTTCCCACAGCTACTACCATTGACGGAACTGTTCGGTGCAACCAAAATGTTAGGCAATTATTATTTGAATCCCAACCAAACAAAGAAAAACAAATACTTTTTTTTAAGCTTATTTTCTATGGGTTTGACTTACCTTCAGTACTTTTTTAACTGGAATCTCTTTTTATTTTAATGAGAAACTGCCACATCACCCACTAACTAATGTCCTGTTTGGAAGTTAAAAAAAAAAAAGGGGAGTAGAGTAGAGGGAGGGAGAGTAATTCAATTACCTAGTTTGGAAGTTTTTTAAGGAAGGAGGGGAGGAGTTTGGAGGGGTTTGGACTACCTCTAACCCCTCATTTTTAATTCCCCCAAATTGGAGAGATTTGGAGGGAGAATAGAGTAGATAAATTATTGACCAAATGAATTCTCTAATTTACCCTTTCTTAATTAACAAAATTACAAACCGATTATATAAATAATCATTGTTTGTTTCCTGAGAAAATTTAACACTGCAAATGACAAATTTTCCCGGTGCTTTCTTACAAACCAAACACAATTTCTGGGCTTGTCTCAACTCTTTTCTGGGCTAGCATCTTTACAGTTTCTATCCCCATTCCCTCCACCGAAGCGTCGTCGTTCTAGTTTTCGATTTCGTCGAAGTCAGTTCGGCCCAAAGCGAAACGGCGGCGGATTGCGGTAAGGCCGAACATTGCAGAGGCGATGAGGTCAAGCAACCGGCGGCATGGTGGGCTTTGAGCATTAGGACCCAAGTGAGCTGCTTGGCGTTTTTGCAGTGGCGTCTCTGGTTCGCGAGTCGGTTGTGATGCATTAGGACCCGGAATCTTGTGCTGGCTGCTTGGACGATGACCAATTTTTTGACCTCGACTGTTGGCCTATTGAGTCTCTGGTTGTACAACTAGAGTTGTCTTTATTGTGACAAAAAATTGTAATTGCTTTAATTTCCATTCCATTTTTTGTATTGGGTTGACCATTGTTTGGGTTTTGAATTTTTGAATTTATTTTTATTTTTATTATAATTCTTTTTGAGGTAATAAAAATTATTTTATAATAGTTAATAGTAGGTTATACTTTTATTAGTGGTATTTGATGGAATGAGAATGTTGATTAAATAATCATTTAATCTAACAAATTAATCATAGACCAATGTTGCAAGTTTATTTTCAAATAGGGGTAAATTTGTCTATTTAAATTATTTCCTCTCCTTTCCATCCTAATTTTTAAAACATCCAAACAAGAGAAAGGGCTAATTACTCCCTTCCCCTTACTAATTTTAAAAACATCCAAACAAGGTGGAGGATAACTGTAAAGTTGTGATTTACAACTATGTGTTTTTGTTGTCTTTATTCCATGACAAAAAGCGTTGTAATTGCTTTAATTTTGTTCCTTGTATTTTGTGAGATTTTTTTGTATTGGGTTTAGTATTAAGTTGGTAAAGACTCAAGCTTAAATGAAGATCAATGCATTTCGCGACTAGCTCACAAGAAGTTCGTGAGAAGGGTTCCCGCGAAAAGGGCATGTGAGAAGCACATGACTAGAAGCTAAAGAGTCATGTCAGGCTATCAATTTTGCGAGTATTTTGCGGGTAAGGCCTTCCTGCGAGATATCCACGAAACTCTCTACTTAGAGGATTTTTTAGTGTGACTTTCTTACCCTTCACTCATACTATATATACTCTCATTACCCACAAATTGTAAGGAAACCATTCAGAGAAAAAAAAACCCTAGATAGGTTTTCTACAACACGCACACCCATCTTTTAGAGAGAGAGCTACCCATCCTTAGTGAGAAATCATTGTAGCCTATTCTCCTTCCCGCTCCCATTGTCATACCTTGAGAGGAGATTTGTATCCAAACACAACCCACACCTATTTAGAGTGTAGAGAGTGTTTTGGAACTTGGGAAGCTTTGAGGAATTGCCAAAAGAAGACGGTAAGGCTTGGTAGATGCAATTGGGCGCATTGCGAGATCCGAAAAGTTAGACAAGACACGGTTCCGAGAAGTCTTGTTAGAGTAGGAGCTTAAAGGGTTTAGGTATATTGGGTAGATTAGGCTTGGAAGGTCTCTTGCTATTCGTGTATCCCAACTTATTGGAGTTGGAAAACTTAATTTTTGTCAATCTTTTTGATTGGGCTTTGTTTTGAATGATGATTTGCTTTGGATGTTAGCCCCTTGTGGCAAAAATAATATGTATTTAGGCAAGATTTTAATATGTTCTTGCATTGTTTAACCTACATGTATAGTGTGTGCACTCTAAATGTTTGATAAAATGTCCAAATGACATTTTCTCATTGTTTTGGACTCCAATGAGTACCAAACTTTGGGGATCACCATAATTATTTATGTTTATCATGTTTTGATTATTGGTGGTGTGTTTTATACACTTTTCCCCGTGAGTGCTTATTCATGCATTGGTCATGCATCTCACATGCACACTAGATGCACCTTTACTGCACACACTTGATCACTTGACATGTTTTGCACTTCACTCATGCTAGCTAAGTCTTTTTAGACCTTTTAACACTTATAACATGTTCTTGTGTCCTTACCATACCATTGGTCTATATCATGTTCTATCATCCTTAGCATGTCATGTTTACTTTATATTTTGTAGCATTTTTTTAAAGATGTTTTTGTCTTTCATTTGAGCTTCATTTTCTCATTCATCTTGCACCCCTCATGCATCTTGTCCTTGTTCATATCTTCTTTTCTTTCTCTCCTACCTTTTGATTCATTTGTCTATTCGTGACAAATGAATAGACAAATGAATCAAGAGGAAGGAGAGATGCATATACTGGTGTGTTTTCGTCATTTCTAAATAACCCTTGTGCATATTCATAGGGGGAGAACACCATAGGGAAGATGCATATACCAAGGGAGAGAAGACATGTTTTATGAGTAACCTTGTTTTGTTTTGTTTTACCTTATGCTTGTTTTTTCGTTGCTTTATGGTGCTTTGAGTTATGTTTAGTATCTATGTTTCGTTGCTTTCATCGCATCATGCTTATGTGTTGGACATGCATTTATCCTTATGCTATTGTGCTTTGTTGGTTGCATATTCGGATGATCATTTGCTTTGCTATATGATCATTGTGGTCATTTCTGTATGACTATCATGTGTCTAATCAAGTTGCTCATATGTTTCACAACATGTTTACTTGATTGCAATTTACTTGGTACATTATACTTTTCCTTTTATTACTTGTTTTACCTTGAGAGTCTAATGTGTTTTGTACAAGTGTTTCAGGTTACAGGTATATATGTTCCAAATTCATCACAACTTCTAGATTTAGGTGTGAGTAAGTTTTGTCATTATTCCCAAACTCACGATTAAGGCTAGAATCTGTTATAGGGTGTTTTGTCACAGAATAGCCAAATGAGGAGATTATAAAATTGTAATTTACAACTATGTGTTTTGTTGGCTTTTATTTCGTGCCAAATTTGATTGTAATTATGTTCAATTTTTTGTACCTTGTATTTCATATGGGATTTATTTGTAAGGGTTGTGTGTGAGAGTAAGAGAGAGTGTGAAGACTTAAGGTATTGAAAACTGAAGTGTTTTTACGAGTAGCTTGCGAGTAAGCATCCCGCGAAGTGATGCATGTGCCCTGCACATGACTGGAATGCGAAGAGTCAGGACAGGACGGAGACAACTGGTTTTCGCGAGTATCTCGCAGGTAAGGTCTTCCCGCGAGACACCTGCGAAACATTCTGTTTTGCCAGATTGTCATTTCTGATACACACTTTCCGTACCTACATTATTTATACTCACATTACCCACAAATGTTGAGGAGTGCTTCAAAGAGAAAACTCTACCCACAAACCTTAAGAGTTAGAGATTGTTATACCCACAATTCTCTACACAATTGCTTGTGGATTTTCCTTAACTCCTACCTCTCCATTTTCATATCATTGAAAGGTTGATGGTCCAAACACTTACCACAGGGAAGCATTAGAAGAAGTCAGGCTTTGACGGATGCAATTGGGCTTATTGCGAGATCTAGAGAGCTAGAGAAGACACGGTTCCGAGAAGCCTTGTTGGAGTGGGAGTTTGGAGTGTTTAGGTGCATCGGGTAGATTAGGCTTGGAGGGTCTCTTGCTAACTCATGTATCCCAACTGATTGTTTAGTGGATCGATTACCGCTTGGAAGGCGGCGAAGAGGTTTTACGCTGAATACTTCAGTTTCCTTTTCGATAATACATCGGCGTGTTCTCTTGTGTTTGCATTATTTTTCCCTACTCTTTTAGCTTTCATATTACTGCTGTGTTATATTGAATATGGCTTAGAATAGTTTGTTTGTTTATCCGCTCGCATTTACTCTATTCCGCACTTAGCATAAGTTAGAGTAAAATCTATCGAGCTGTAATTTTTAATTTGAGAGTCTAAACAGCTCTTGTGTTTTAACATATTTTTGAGCTTTCAATAACCATTCCCCTCTACTCTCCTCTCTCTCTAAACTTCCAAACAGACCATAAATAAAATGTGGAGATTAAAACCTACTACCACTTGCTATTGTGTATTTAAGATAAAATGAGATTTCCATTTAAAAAAGTACTGAAAATAAGCTAAACTCATTTTCTATTTAAAAAATATTTTACTCTACATTCCACACTACATGGGAGGGAAAAGGTAACCTTTCAGAATTAGCAGGTAGTATAAAATCTCCGTTCACGTTGGGTTACACAACTTACAAATTTGTTTATTTGAACCGGGGACCAACCAGAATTGTTCACACCCTAGAGTTGATTACTTTGTTGACACCATGGTAACTTCATTGGGTGGTGGTGACGTTAGTGGTAACTTCAGAAAAAGCAACCCTACAATTGAAAATAACGTAAGAATCATGATGGTCTCTCGAGTCCTAAGACAACAGTTATACATCTTTCTAATCCGCATGACCCAAAAAGTCCTTAGATTACAAATTTTTTATTGTTTTTACTTTGTCATAATTAACATCCTTGATCACTGTGGAACGTGGATAAAAGATGTTTATAAATTTTGAAATTTAGACCATCACTAAATTTCCATACCTTCTCTTCATAAAGTTATCTAGTGCCCGTTTGGGAAAAATTATTTTTGTCAACTTATTTTACTATTCAACTTATTTTTTATATTATTTATAGATCTCACTACACTTTTTGGTATTATTTACGGTTCTATTATACAATTTTAGCTAACTTTTACTTTTATCTATAGTACTTTTAACAAAAAACTTTTAGTTACAGGAAAATAAACAAATTTCAAACGGGCCCTAGTGTACTATATATTCCCTCTTACATTTCAACTGTAATATTTTCACAATAAATTTTAAGTAGTAGGTTATTATCGATTATTATTAGGAGAAATTACATTTTACCACTCTAAACTATATCTCATGTTACACTTTGCACCTTAAATTTTTTGAATGCACGTTTTGCATTCTAAACTATGACCCATGTTATACTTTGCACCTTACCATTAAGTTTGCTCTTAACTTAGATGAAAATTCAAAATTTAGAATGCAAAGTGTAATAAGGAGTATAGTTTAGGATGGTAAAGTGTAATTTATCTTTTGTTTTTAAAGCATTGAGAAGAGTGACAATTAGGTATTTTCACGTAGTGTCATATTTTTCCATCTAAGTTAACAACAAACTTAACGTCGGGGGGCAAAGTGTAACAAGGGTCATAGTTTAGGGTGCAAAAAGTACACTTGAAAATATTATGGTCCAAAGTGTAACATGAGATATAGTTTAGGGTGGTAAAGTGTAATTTCCCCTTATTATTAATAGGCTTAAAAGTAATTTCAATGATATGTTCAAATTAGAACTAGTAACAACTTAGAGCACTAACATCCAAGGATGCAAAAATAAACCTATTTTGCATCCTCAAACATCACTTTATTTATTTTATCAACCCATTTTACAACTCATCCTACATCCAGTTTTTATTTTTACATACATCCCAATAAAATAATATAAAAAACTCATTTCTCTCTCTTCTCCCATCTCTCTCTTTCCTCTCTTCTTTGTCTCTATCTCTCCAGCAACCACCACATGAGTAAGAGGAGCTCAGCCACCCACCACCTCACCACCACACACACCCCAACAATCACAAAAAAAAAAAAAAAAAACCCTCCAACACCATACACACACCACCACCACCTCCAACACACAAAAACCCACAAATCCACCACCACTAAACCCATAAATCCACCATGAACCACCACCAACAACAACCAAAGCAACCCCAAAACCCATTAAACCCACACCACCATCAACATAACCAAAACCAAAACCAACATTGTCAACCCACTACCACCAATCATCAAACCCATCTCAAAAAAAAGAAAAAAAAAAGAAAAAAAAAAAAGACCCACCATTGAGCAAACCCACCACCACCACTGATCTACACGGACATAGACCTAATCCACGGACCCAAACACACGAACCCAAACCATAGCACCTCTACGGACCCACCATGCTTAGCCACTGCTGATCTACATGGAGCAAGGTCACCTACACGGACTCACCATACCCAGCCATTACTGATCTACGTAGAGAAAGGTTTGAGAGAGCTGATATGAGAGAGGGAGAAAGAGAGAGCTGACTTGAGAGAGGGAGAAAGGTTGAGAGTTGAGACCGATGACTGAAGAGATAGAGAGAGAGTGAGAATAAAATATTAATTTTTGTTTTGCATCCTCAGACTAACTGTTCACAATTGGTAAATTTTTTGGGTTTTAATTAGCTCAATTAGTAATATTTCTTATTCGATTGTGGGATTATTCCTGCAATCCTGCCTATACCAATGGCCGGGTCACTGGACCGGTTCTGTAAGCCATGGTTTAGCCATATCATTATTTTGGTAAAAATTGATAAACATATGATGTTGGCAAGACTTGAACCTACTCTCAACAAGTGAAATAACTTCTCAACATGCAAACCATTGGGCCATGTACATCTTGTTGGCTAGAAATGAAAAATTAATAAATATAAACCAATTTATTTATCAAATATATTAAATACTTAAATGACACATTATGGTTTGATCTCGATTGAATCTCGGTCCGACTTCAAAAACTTTGAACCTCTCCCTTTTTCGGTTTATTAAATAGTCCGGGTTTCAAAGCCATGACCATAAGTTGAAACTCTTCCTTTAAAAAAATATTTGTTATAAAAATGTTATGGATGTAACATTTTTCGTGGAGATGAGTAGGAGTTTGGTCACCTTTTCCTCTTAATCTCAGTTGGACCTTGGTTAAGGTTCTTATAGTATCGGGGAGAAACTGTAGCTGCTTTTGTAAAGTCACTCTCAAAGGTTTTCTAGCCAGACCATGTATACCCCAAGTGGTCAGTGAAAATTCCCCCTCACGTGAAGAGCCACCCTTTTGCTGGGCAATTAATTTACATAACCGGTTCTTTTGGTTTCTTGCTTGCTTTTGTAATGATGTCAGTATGTTTCCCAAAACTTTAACCTGTAAACCTTATTATTTTTTTACTGAAGTCTTTTTTTCCCAGAGATTCTTGAGGACTCATAAGTATTTCATAGTTTTGGCCTTTGAGAGTAAGGGTTCGGTATTTTTATAATATTCATATGCATATGATTTCGGGAGATTGTATTTTATATAAACATAGTACACACACAAGGGAGAGAGAAAAATGTTCTAACACAAAAGTACACTACAACTCTACTCTAAAGGCATGATAATTTTTAAGGGATGGTGTGATAAGTTATACTACACACAATATACTTTTTTTTAAGTAACGTGGGACAATTACCTATTCTTTTTAATTGATTGCACATTACAATACAAATAGAAAAATTAAAGGTTCAAATTATGTAAGGCTCTTCCCCCTTGTTGAACTTTAATATTCACTAGCAATGATTAAAAAGGTCCCTTTTTTTTTTTGGTAAAAAGACGATTTCATTAAGACTCAAACAACAAGCTCAGAACACAGTCTGTTGGAGGCAACACCATTACAATCATCCTCCAAAGCCTTAGCTAAGTCCACAGGCGGACTAGAAAACAACCTATACTCTATATCTTGTTCAGCCCCTAGTCTAGCCATCAAATCAGCACAATGGTTAGCTTGGCGGTAGCAGTGATTCACTTGGACTTGCTGAAATTTAGTCATCAAATTTCTGCAATCATCCAAAATAGGGGATATTATATGATTTACATAGTCAGAATTTTGTAGTACATCCACTATCACTTTGGCATCTAGCTCAATGGTAAGGCAGGAGATATTCAAACTGCTGCACAGAACAAGGCCATCCCTAAGCCCCCAAAGCTCAGCAGCAAAACTATTGGTTGCTCCTACATGTCTTGTGAACCCGGCAACCCAACTCCCATGCTCATCCCTAACTACTCCTCCACAGCCAGCCCTCTCCACACTCCCTAAAACCGATCCATCTGTGCTCAACTTTTTCCATCCTACCGGCGGCTTTTCCCATCTGAAGAGTACTTGCTCATGGGCTAAAGGATAAGTGGGGTGCCTGCTTTAACCCAAAAATTTATGTGGTGAAACTTTGGCACTTTGGCCTACAATTTACACAATAGTATCAGAACCGTTAGTATAACTTGCAAGGAAAAGTGACATAAATAGTGTCTCTAAGCCTAGGGAATCACCATGTGATTCTATCTAAACTTACAAGTCACCCAACATATCTCTCTCTCTCTCTCTCTCTCTCACACACACACACACACCCGATTTGCTACACATCCTATCACCTGTGATTTATCTCTAAACAAAAGCACTATCTATAACTTTTCTGTTGACTAATATGTTTTCATCATATAGTTAACTAACAATCAAAGATTTCAAGCTTGCCGCCTTATCTGTCAGGCTGGTGATTGAAGACCAACTTCTCCAATTGATTGGTTTATACTTAAATATATATATATATATATATATATATATATATATATTCCACCAAAAAATCCATATTTTTAAAAATATTCTTATCCCTTATTCAATAATTCAACTTCAACATGTCTTTCTCACTAGAAGAATCCAAAGAATTACACTTCACACTTATTTGGCATTAGCAAAATTCCATTCTATTATAAGTTTATTTGCTATTAAATTAATAATTATAGTTGGACCATAAGTTTCCTTTCTATTCTGCCCTGTAACAATCAATTATTTAATATTCTTACATAATAATCTCATATACAAGCAATATCAGACACTCATCTTCTTTTTAAAATGTGTACATTGAATTCTATTTACAATCATATGACCAAAAAAGCTTTCCTAATAAGTGATTGGGCCTTCTTATAAAGTTATAAACAATACATGATTTGAATCATGTTAGGGGTCAATGAACAAAATGTTGTATATATTATTAGCTCAAGATTGGTGCTGTGCATGCTTCCAATTGTTGAACAGGTAAACTTTTTTGGACGTTTTTGTGTATAATTGAAACGTGCATGATATAGATCCCATGGTGGATTTGAGGCATATATTAAAGGGTTTTTAATTTTTTAGCAAACGATAAATATAGATTGGCATTTCTTCGAATAAAGCAGAAAATAATTCTGATTAAAAAATCGAAAGAGTAATAATTTCCTTTTCTTGGTTCTATAAATTTAGTTCACGTTTTAAGTTGCATTAGCAAACCATTATTGAGCCATGTGCATCAAGTATAAACATTTTGCTTGGTGGGCACCTTCTGCAGACCCCCAACAAATGATACGATTTAACCGTCTCTTAATCAATAATCATTTCTCTTTCCTCAACATGCACTAGATGCATTTCCACAGTAATGGACGTAATTAATGATCAGGGCAATTGTGACCACAAGGATTTATTGTGATCAAGTAGAAAAAAGCAAAAAGAAAAAAAAGAGCTTTTTATATATATTTTAAAAACAGCTAAGATATCTTTAGTTATGTGTCAAATATCTATTATGGCCATATGCTATTATTATTGTTGTTGAAGATGCGTTAGTTTTCTAGTACTGCACTGATTATTTTCCATTTGAAAAGTGTCACTTTTTCCTTTAGGTTTCAAATCTTGATTTGTTTATTATTCTTAATGTTTTCAATGGTGAAAATGATGAGATAGTAACAATTATATAATGAAACTGATGATACTCGAAAATCAGTAGGTTGAAAAGCTCTGGGTTTTAACAATGGTTGAATGACTTAAAGAGGAAGAAAGAAAATATCGAAGGTGATCGGGGTGAATCAGTTAAGGATTCTGCGACGATTAAGTCAGTTTTCTCTCTAGATCACAAGTATAGTGAGTGGATGAATAGTAAAATATACCTTAATTTGGTGAGGTTTGGTCCCTTTTATAGAGATTTTGGAGTGGGTCTATTTGTTAGGTACCACTAACATCGTGGGAGATGTGTGGACTTAATGGGGCAAGTGGAGTGAATTTGGGGGAATCTACCCCACGTTCCCAGATGAGGGTTAGTGGTCTAACCATTTGAGATTGTGGAAGATATTTAGAGATTTACTAAGTGTTTATTGGTCGTTCATACTCTCTCATAGTATGGACGACCAGGTTTTCTCTAGATGGCTAGATACTCTTTGGACGACTAGTGACATGCTTGGACGCCCTTATTTTATGTTTGTGGTGCATATTCCTCTTTTCACCTTTTTGAAGACTATTTTGGATGTTACTGGTCTTGGATGACCATTATGGATGAAGACTACTGTTGATTACTATTAGAAACTAATCTTGAGTGGGTAAAGTAACACTTTTTTCAAACCACGTGTAAGTAAAATTAAAATGGTCCAACTCACATGTGGGTAAAGTGTTAAAAGTTCTTTATCTTATTTTGGGTGTTTCAGTTTATACTCCACCCATCATAACTTGCTAAATCTTTTTCTTTTCTTTATAAAAATAACCAATGTTTGAAATGAAAAAAAAAAAAAAATATATATATATATATATACACACACACACACCACCAAATGAAACACATAGCAAACTATGATTAATGGAATAAATGAAATAACACATACACTTAGATTAGACTAAAATATAATTTTATTTTAGATAAAAAAAGAAAAGAATTAGAGAGTTATGAACCAATTGCCTTTGAAACCCAAATTCAACATGAAAACTAATAACTAGTAAAGTTTCTTGAGCAATCATGAGAAATGGATGCCATATGTTGAAACCCTCTAAAAAATTTTTTTTTTATGAGTTCTAGTTAACTCAACTTATAAGTTTCTAATTTGAATAAGTTAAGTTCTCCCTGTCTATACAAAGAATCGATTAGTTTCTTGATCTTATGAAAAAAGCATAATTATCAGAAGTGAACGTCATAAGTTAACTCTATTAAAAAAAAAACACTGAAACAGTCAAAATTATTTTTTTTCCTAAACATACTTATAGTCAATTCCTCAATCATAATTTATAAATCTTGCCTTCTTGATGGTTAATATATGTATTTAATAATTGGATAATTACAATATTAGAGGTTTTTTTTTTTTTTTTTTTTTTTTTTAAATCTTAATTTTCGTGTGAATAGACTTAACATCTTTTCTATTTTTTAACTTTTTTTTCATAACTTATCATAAAATATGGTGTATATCCAAATTTATATATATTTAAAAAAAAAACCATTTTTCCCAAAAAAAAAAAAAAAATAAAAGAGAAGAAGAAGAAAAAGAGTGAGGATATATACTAAGTTGATATTCATGAAATACACGTGGTCCATCCAATTTGGAAAGAGGAATAAGTTAGCCGCGTGACCAATCAGGACGGTCCCTTTCCCACCGCCCCCGACGACGTTACCGTTTGTCTATCTGAAAAAGAAGACGACACTCGGCACTATATATATATAGAGTCCAAATCTTCTGTCTCATCAATTGTATTCCACTTTATACTCCACTAATGAAACTTGGACAACTAATCTCTTTCATTAAATGAGATAACTCTGACTTTAACACCGTTAACGTTAAAATTCCTTTCTTTTTTTTTTTTCTTTCTTTCCGCAGCTTTTGTTCTTCTCTCTGTTTGCAGCTTTTGTTCTTCTCTTTGTTTGCAGCTTTTGGTTTCTTTTTTTCCCTCTTCCTTTTTTTTTTTTTTTTTTTTGGTTTCTTTTTTTTCCTCTTTTCCATGTGGTTGACATTAACAAGGAGTCCAATGAGTTTTGTTCGAGATTCTTAGCTGGTTTCTCAAATGGGTTTTGCTCATTTCTCAATTTTGAGATCTGGATTCTGAAATTTTTTTTCTTCAAAGGTTCTTAATTTTTGTGTTACTTTTTCAGTTTGAGGTTCCAAGTTCCAAACTTTAATGGCTCCAAGATTGGACTTTTCTAACTGGTGGGCAAAAGATACCTGCAAAGGAAACCCAGTGGTAGTCACAATGGATAACCCAGATTTCTCAGTTGTGGAGATTGATGGTCCAAAGTCTGCCTTCAGGCTTGTAGAGAAAAGTAGAGGCAAAAATGCAAAGCAAGTAACATGGGTTTTGCTTCTCAATAGACAAAACTTATTGGACTCCTTGTTAACGTCAGCCACATGGAGAAGAGGAAATAAAAGAAACCAAAAGCTGCAAATAAAGAGAAGAACAAAAGCTGCGGAAAGGGGAAAAAAAAAAAAAAAAGCCAAAAGCTGCAAACAGAGAGAAGAACAAAAGCTGCGGAAAGAAAAAAAAAAGAAAAAAAAGAAAGGGATTTTAACGTTAACGGTGAGTGTTAAAGTCAAAGTTATCTCATTTAATGAGAGAGGTTAGTTGTTCAAGTTTTATTGGTGGAGTATAAAGTGGAGCACAATTGATGAGACAGAAGATTTGGACTCATATATATATATATATATATATAGAGGATTTTACTACTGTGTTAAACCAATTTTGGAAAAAATTTATCAAAAATTGAAAAAGTTTTGACAATTTTTTCAATTCCCAATAAAACTTTTTCAAAAATGAATTTATTAACCAGACTCATATATATATATATATATATATATCACGCCAAACATTAAAGATTCTATCCCCCTAATTACTTAAATACCCCCACTATACTTTCCAAATTTATTAATTTAATTTTTTTTTATGGTATTAATTTAATTTTTTTTCCTTTCCATTTTTTTTTTTAAAGAAACTAAATGAGGTTTTTAATTGATGGATTTCACTAACGCTCTGTTTGTTTCAATAATGACGTTTTCTAGAAAACGAGTCGTTTTCTAAGAAATATTTTCTATAAAACTATCTCATTTTTCAATGTTTGGTAGCAATTTTAAATGAATTGAAAAATAACCTCATAACTTCACTTATTTAGCTTGCTATGAGATATAGTTGTTTTCCAAAAAAATTTAATGGAAAACAATCTCTAAAAATAAGCCTTACTTTTTATGTTGACCAAAGATAGTTTTCCTTTAACTCATATTTTTTTATGCTACCAAACACTGAAAAACATGGAAAACTATCTTTATACAAGGTTTTCCATTGAAACAAACGAAGCGTAACTACATCAAGTAACGAACTTTTCGACTAGTATGGTAAATTTGATAAATTTAGACTACAACGGCTAGTACAGACGTTTAAAGGGGTTCTAATTTCTAAATAGATTTTTTTTAAGGAATATATATATATATATATATTGAATGATTTTATCATGTTATCCATAAATTGAATGATCTTATCATGTTAGATATCATTATTAATTTGTTAAAATCCAATTCACACATTTTAAAAATTTTACTTTGGATAATTTTTTTTTAGTGAACCATAATATTGTAGGGGTACCTTGGATTATGACATGTGGAGTGCTAAAACATGCGAGAAGACAATGACTTTAGAGGTATTTTTGTGATTTCAATATAACCATTAATCCTAATTTTATATAACAAAATAGTAATGTCATGTTTTTAATTAGTTCAAAGAGGAAGATTAGCTCATAAAATACATGTCTCGAGGTGTTTTAACATGTTTGAATTTGTTGTGAAAGCAACCATTTATGTAATTTTGTATTTGAGTTTGATAAGTCAAACAATTGAAAATTTTATTTTATCTTAATCATCTTCTCTTAAGTTAGGTAGTCTCTTCTCCAAAAAAAAAAAAAAAGTAGGTAGAGTCTCATAAAAAATTATATAGTCTCTATTATTATGTTAATATAAGAAAAATATCATGCAATTTTATTTTTATCTTAATTATTTTTTTAGATTGCTTATCAAATTATGACAATCAACCTAGAATTTTTTTTTTCTTTACAACAATTAGGAGACCCAAATTGCGTTCATGTTTATCCTGGGAGAGAGAACTAGATAATGCCATTGACATTGAGTCTTAAGAGTTAAGACTTGACAAACGGTGTTGAAAAGGAGAACTAAGTAAGTTTTAATTATTCAATTATCAAGCCTTTTTTTGGAATCCTTCGATTTAGATTAACAACTAAGATATTAAAAAATTGTAAAAAAAAAAGTATTGGGAGGTCTTTGGTAATTTTGGTAACAAAATCCTCCTAAAAATTCATGAACAAAACCATAATTTGATTAGTAAAAACATGCAGTAGAGCACAAGGAAAAACATGTTTGAAATACTAACCAAAGGGACAACCTAGTAATTTCGAAGCTAGAAAGTTTTTAAATTTCAAAAAAGAGTCTTATAAACTTGCCAAAAGAGTAGCTTAGTAAATAACAAAACCAAATTAAGGAAATAATTACTCCTTCCTATCAAAGAAAAAAAAAAATCGTTCTAAAAAAAAAAAGAAAAAAAAATCATTAATTGAAAATTTACCTTTCCTTTTGTATTTTAGTTGGTTTTGTGATTTTGTCTCCGCCCACCTTTTTTGTTTTTGTTTTCTTTCTTCTGTTCTCAGGCAGCCCCACATGGTACCAAACCACAACATAAGGGCAAAGCAAAGCAAAACACAAACAGAAAGAGAAACAGAGTTATATTAGACAGAGACAGATACAGAAAGATCCAACTTAACATGGGTTGAGAATGAAAGAGGAAAAGCAGCTGAAGGTGCTCTTGTAACAGCTGCTAATCCAATCCAATCCAAACCAAACAAAACCCAGAATCTGATTCTCATTGGTAAGCCTTTTCATCTCTGAATTTGTCAGCTTCAGTTACAATTTCCATGCCCATGTATATCAGTTTCAGGTAACTATTTTTATTTTTTATTTATTTTCTGGTGGCTCTTTGTATGGTTGATTCTCTTGCCACTTACTAAAATTTTAATTTTTAGTTACTGGGTATTAAAAAGTTTGTTACTTTACTTTCGGCTTCATGGAGTTGTAAAATTGATGATGTTTTCTAAAGGTTTTTGTAGTTTATCAGGTTGTTCTGATACCTTGTGCATGATCATGACTTTTGTGGATTGAACAGATTTCTAAACTTATATTCTCTGAAAGTGTTACCTTGTGTATAATCATGTTCTCACAATTTATATGGTCTGTGTTTGATCAGGTAGTCTGAAAAATTCTAAAAGTTAGAAGTTACTTCTTGTACATAATTTTTGGACTGGGGTCCAATTGATCAGGTACTATGCTTGCTGATTCTTTCATACTAGTTCTTTGGAACCTGATCTCGCATGCTAATTGTGCTGATTCATCTGAAGCTGAAGTGTGGTTGTTATTTTTTTTACTTTTGTCAATTTTGTTGAATAGGTACAAGGAAGCAAGAAATAATCCTGCTAATAATTATAGATTGGGTGCTTTATATCTATCTATATCTTGTTCTGCGTTTTGTTCCATTATTTGGGATTTACTATCTGGTTTACAATTGGCCTGAAAGTGAGTTTCAAAAGTGGTGGTGATTTTTGGCTGGAATCATGGCAACCCTATCCCAAGCTGATTCGAAACGCAAGTATTCCTGGTGGTGGGACAGCCATATAAGCCCAAAAAATTCAAAATGGCTCCAGGAAAATCTTACAGGTATTGCTTTCTTTGTTATAGGACTTGTTTGCATTTTTGTTGGACATAATGATTCAGGTACCAGATCTTCTAATTTAGACTTCCTAGAGATCAGTTTATAATGATTTGATACTTCCATTTGGTTCCTAGAAGTTAAAGAAAGGAAAATGATTGAAAGGGTCAGAAAATTTGTGAGACAAATGTCATTTAATGGTGTTCCCTCCTCCATCCCCTCTCTTCCTGTCTTTTTGAGAACCAAATAAAGTCTTGCGAGATTATAGTGTGTGATTAGTTCCTTTAATTGAACAAAAAAGCTTATCAGCGTTAACACTTTTTTTTTTTGGTTCAAAAAACGTTAACACATTTCAATCTCTTGAAGGGATTTGTGCAGGAATTTACTTATTATAATGATGTCTTACTGCCATCTCAATTTTGATGACAGAAGCATATTATTATTGTTTTCTAATTCCATTTCCCCAACTGAGTATGTTGTGTATGTGGTGCAAATGGCACTGAATAGTGTGATGGTTGCTTTGGATAGCATTATATGGAAGGGCAGAAGTGTGCTTGACACTTGTAGGTAGAGAAGCCGGTTGCTCTCAGTTGAGCTCTTATATCATTTTTCATTTTTTACTCTCCTCTCTAGCCATCAACAATGCATACCATTTTGCTGAAACACTAGTTCCAAAAGCTTAAGCTATTACGAAGTTTTTAAATAATGCATTCAAGCATGTTACTCACTAGCACGCCCTTAACATAAATCTGATCAATGATCCAAAAAGAAGGTGGCTGCTATTAAGCATGTTCCTGAGGGAATGTGGCTCCTTGAAAAGCTACATACCATTTTGTTCATAGACTTGTGCTAGATTGGTTATACTGTTTGCATCAGTATATCTGCTTTTCTGGCTCTCAAGTGAAGGTTTGCACCCTTAATTGGAAAGAATGCAATCAACTCTATGTTCTATGTGCAACTGCAAATTATTAGCTTCACTAGGTTATTTTCCTCTGCTAGATTAATCCCAAGGCTGATGGCCTCCTTATTATACCTAGCATTGATGCTGTGTATGTGTGTGTGTTGACCAAAGATTTCCTTTCTGCTCGAACAGATATGGACGCCAAAGTCAAACAGATGATCAAGCTTATTGAAGAAGATGCAGATTCCTTTGCAAGGAGGGCAGAGATGTATTATAAGCAACGACCAGAGCTTATGAAATTGGTTGAGGAGTTTTACCGAGCATATCGTGCATTGGCTGAAAGATATGATCATGCAACTGGAGCGCTACGCCAGGCTCATAGGACTATGGCAGAAGCATTTCCAAACCAAGTTCCATTTGTTCTGGCTGATGATTCACCTGCAGGTTCTGCTAATGAGATGACTGATCCCCAAACACCTGATATGCCAACCCCCGTACGTGCAATGTTTGACCCTGATGAATTGCAAAAGGATGCTTTGGGACTATCATCTCATTTCCATGCTCTGAAGAAGAATGAAGTGTTTACTGAAGAATCTGATACTGTAACAATCAGAAAGGGTTTGAAACAGCTTAATGATTTGTTTGGCTCTGTAGAAGCAGGGAGCCATGCAAAGTTTTCCGAAGGAAAGGCAAGAAAAGGACTCAATTTTCAAGATGCGGAGGAGAAGGAACGAAGCGTGCAAAACAATGGGAGCCATAACATCCAAGCTCGAGTTCTTTCTGAGTCTGAGCGATTGGGTAAAGCTGAGGCAGAAATTTCAACCTTAAAGAAAACCCTTGCTAAATTTGAAGCTGAAAAGGAAGCAGGCCTACTTCAGTATCAAGAGAGTTTAGAGAGATTATCCAATCTGGAATCGGAAATCTCTCATGCACAAGAGGATTCCAAGGGACTTAGTGAACGGGCCAGTAAAGCTGAAGCTGAAGTTCAAACTTTGAAGGAATCGCTTGCCAAATTAGAGTCTGAAAGAGAAACCAGTCTTATTCAATACCAGCAGTGTTTAGATAGAATATCTAATTTGGAGAACAATATCTCTCGTGCTGAAAAGGATGCTGGAGAACTTAATGAGCGAGCTAGTAAAGCTGAAGTTGAAGCTGAAGCCATAAAGCAAGACCTTGTGAGAGTAGAAGCTGAAAAAGAAGCTGTGCTTGCTCAATACAGAAAGTGTTTGGAGATGATATCAAACTTGGAAGACAAATTACTACATGCAGAGGAGAATGCCAGAACAATTAATGGAAGAGCCAATAAAGCTGAATGTGAAGTTGAGACCCTGAAGCAAGCACTTGACAAATTAACTGAAGAGAAGAAAGCTGCTGCCCTCCAGTACCAGCAAAGCCTGGAGATGATATCTAGTCTGGAGCAGAAAATCTCATGTGCCCAGGAGGAAGCCCAAAGGCTAAATACTGAGATAAACGATGGGGTTGCAAAGTTAAAGGGTGCTGAAGAAAAGTGTCTTCTGCTTGAAAATTCAAATCAGTCTTTACAGTCCGAGTTGGAGTCTTTGGTGCATAAGATGGGGTCTCAAAGTGAGGAACTTACAGAGAAGCAGAAGGAATTGGGTAGACTCTGGACTTGTATACAAGAAGAGCGGTTGCGATTTGTGGAGGCTGAAACTGCTTTCCAAACTCTGCAACATTTACATTCTCAATCCCAGGAAGAACTGAGATCTCTGGCGGCAGAACTTCGGCATAGAAACCTAATGGTAAAGGACATGGAAACTTGTAATCAGGGTTTAATGGATGAAGTCCAGAAGGTCAATGAGGAGAACAAGAGTTTGAATGAGCTCAATTTGTCTTCAGCTGTGTCGATAAAAAATTTGCAAGATGAGATCTTAAGCTTAAGGGAGACAATAGGGAAACTTGAAGAGGAGGTTTTACTTCGAGTGGACCAACGAAATGCACTTCAGCAAGAAATATACTGTCTGAAAGAGGAGCTTAAGGAGTTGAACAAGAAACACTGGACTATGCTAGAGCAGGTGGAGTCAGTAGGCTTTGATGTGGACTGCTTTGGGTCATCTGTGAAGGAATTGCAGGATGAGAACTCAAAACTTAAAGAGAACTGTGAGGCAGAAAGAAGTGAAAGAGTTGCTCTGTTGGAAAAGTTGGAAATCATGAAAAAACTTAGGGAGAAAAATGCTTTTTTGGAGAATTCTCTCTCAGATTTGAATGTTGAGTTAGAAGGTGTTAGAGGGAACGTAAAAGAATTAGAAGAATCCTGTCAGTCTCTTTTTGGAGAGAAATCCACTCTTGTTGCTGAAAAGGCCACCCTGGTTTCTCGGTTACAGATTACAACTAATAATTTGGATAAACTCTCAGAAGGAAAGAACTTTCTGGAGAATTCCCTTTTTGATGCAAATGCTGAACTTGAAGCATTCAGGGTGAAACTGAAGATCCTTGAAGGTTCTTGCCAGTTGCTTGACACTGAAAAGTTTGGCCTGATTACTGAGCGAGAAAGCTTAGTTTCTCAGCTGGACATTTCCAAGCAAAGACTGGAAGATCTGGAGAAAAGATACACATTATTAGAATATGAGCACTCAAGTCTTGAGAATGAGAGAGAATCTGCACTCCACAAAGTAGAGCAACTGCAGGCTTCCTTGGATGCTGCAAAGCAAGAACATATCATTTTTTCAAGGTTGAGTGAAACTCGGTTGGCTGCTATGGAATTACAAATTTGTGTTTTGGAAGAAGAAGGTCAGTGCAGGAAGAAAGAATATGAAGAGGAGGTAGACAAAGCTGTCAGTGCTCAGATGGAGATCTTCGTCTTGCAGAAATGTGTGAATGATCTAAAAGATAAAATTTTCTCTCTTTTAATTGAGTGCCAAAAACTCTTGGAAGGATCCAGATTATCAGAGAAACTGATTTCTGAATTGGAGCATGAAAATCTTGAACAACAGGTGGAAGTGAAATCCTTGTTTGAGCAAATAAAAAAATTGAGGATGGGATTGTATCAGGTCTTGAAGACTCTTGGCATTGATGCAGACTGGTTCGAAGATAAGATCAACCAAGATGAAGCTGTTCTAAGCCACATACTGTGCAAACTTCAAGAGACACAAAACTCTCTGTCTAGGAGTTACGATGAAAATCAGCAGCTGCTAATTGAGAAGTCAGTTCTTGTTACACTACTTGGGCAACTGAAAGTAGATGAAGCAAATCTTGTGACAGAAAGAGACACCCTTGCTCGAGAGTTCATGATTCGGTGTGAGCAGTCCTCATTGTTGCAGACTGAGATCCAAAAGCTTTTGGAGATCAGTGAAGAATTGAGGTTGAAAGTAATGGAGGGAGATCAGAGGGAGAAGGTATTAACAACTGAAACAGAAAATCTGAGTCAGCAGTTGTTGGACTTGCAAAGGGCCAACCAGAACCTGCAGGAAGAGAATTGCAAGGTGCTTGAAGAGAAAAGATCCCTGAATAAGGAGGTACTTGACTTAGGGGATGAAAAACATAACCTAGAAGAAGCACACTGGGCCTTGTTTGGTGAAACAATGTCTCAGTGTAACCTTTCTCTGATTTTTAATAATATAGTCTTTGAAAAGTTCGTGGAACTGGAAGAGCTCACCAAAGATTTGGTTAAACTTCGTTTCGTCACTAATGACCTAGAAGAGAAGCTAAGAATTATGGAGGGTAAATATGATGGTGTGGAAATGGAAAATTCAGATCTCAAGGAGTTGGTGAATAATTTGGAGAATGAGATTGTATCAGTTAAATCTGCTAGTGATCAATTAAGATGTGAAGTTGTGAGTGGAAAGGATCTATTGTGCCGTAAGAAAAATGAGCTTTCAGAAGCAGAACAGATAATCAGTGCTATAACCAATGAGAAAACAGAGTTGCACAACTTTGTGGAGGATCTGAAGAATAAATGTGATGAGGCTAAAATTAGGGAGGAAATGTTGAGTTCTGAACTGCAAAAGGGGAGAGATGAGACTGAACTGTGGGAGTCTCAGGCTGCCACTTTTTTTTCTGAACAGCAAAGCTCCTCCGTCTGTGAAGTGTTGTTTGAAGGCAAGATTCGTGAGCTAATTGAAGCATGTGAGAGCCTTGAAGATAGAAGTAATTCCAAAGATATGAAGATTGAATTGCTGAAAGATAGAATTAGCACCTTGGAATTCGAAAATGGAGGACTACAAGCTCAGTTGGCTGCATATACCCCAGCTGTCATCTCTTTCAAAAATTGCATATCATCTCTGGAGAAGCATACTTTTTTCAATTATAAACCTCTCGCAGTTGAAAATGAAGAAGCAATGGTAATTTCTATCTATTCTCCATTACTGAAATTTCTGCCCTTATGGAGACCAAGGTCTATTTCTTAAATGCTTCATTCCATTTATTGCCTTATCCTGTTATACGTACTCTATGCATTAGCAAAATTGGATTTACCTTGAGCCATAATATTGTGTCGTGTAACATGTATGAGTTCTTAAAGCTTTAATTGAACTTGCTACTGGAAGAAGCAATGGTAATCCCTTTATAAAAGTGTGATTTTTCTTGTCTGTGGTAGCTCCTATCTATGTACCTTACCTCACTAGCATGGCCTTGTCTTTTCTTTCACATTTTTATTCAATGAGTTGCTGAGACGTAGGATTTAGTAGAATTAACTTTCTGATTTGGTGGTCAATTAGGAAACACTGATACTTCAAAATAGCAGCCATATCCACACCAGACACCTATCAGATATGGAAGATATGGATAATTAGTGTAGGATACTTCTTTATTATTTTTTTATCATCTCTTTTTTTCTCTTACTTTCTTTCTATGGAACTAATGACTTAATAATTTATTATTTATACATGTTTTTATGCCTCTTAGAATTTGTTGCTTACATTTAAGCTAAAACTTAGTATAATATGTACATCAAAAGATATTTGTATATGTATTAATTGATTAAATTATCTATACTATATTATATCCTAAATTTTCAAGAATTAACATATTGCTGTGTTGGTAACTTTCATATACATATCCCATATCTGTATCGGTGCTTCCTACGTGGCTAATTTTTAAAATTCTAGGAGTTTTAAGGGGCTGTTGCAGTGTGCTCAATTTTACTGTTAGCTTCTCATTATTAAAAATTTCACAATAAGGTTTTTCATTACATGGGTTGTATACGAGGGACACCTTATGATGTAGTGTCCCCCCACCCCCCTTTCTAACTCTAACATGTGATTTTGGTTCTCATGTAATAATGTCCGTGCTTTATATCCCACATGTTTGCAGGATGCTCATTTAATGACTCACCCTATTGCTGAAAGCTATCAACAAAGGGATGAAGATCAAATTTCCATGGAGCCGGATGGATTTTCAGACTTGCAGGATGTGCAAAGAAGGATCAAAGCTATTGAAAAAGCAGTGGTAGAAGCAGAGAGGCTTGCGATGCTGGAGCACCTTAACACGAATGCCAAACTAGAGACTGCATTGAGAGAGATTGAAGAGTTAAAATCTCAAAGCCGCTTGTCTCGAGAATATGTTGTAACAAGCAAGCATATTACTCCATATCAGGTCAAAGAGGAACTTGGGGACAGACACAGTAATGATCTAAAGCTGGGGAAACAGACACGTGAAATCTCTGAAGCAAGGAATGAAGTTCTGACTAAAGATATCATGCTTGATCAGGTATCTGATTGTTCATCATATGGGATAAGCAGGAGAGAAACTGTAGAGACTGATCAGATGCTTGAGTTATGGGAAACCGCAAACCGGGATGGCAGCATTGACCTGAGGGTTGGCAAGTCTCAGAAGGCGGCCACTGCAAAACATGCTCGCAATCAGATTGGAGCTGTCAAGGAACACAAGCATTCGTATCCCTATTCAGAATCATCGTTTGAGAAGGAGTTAGGTGTGGACAAATTAGAAATCTCTGATAGACATACCGAGCCCAGTCAAGAAGGGAACAAGAGGAAGATTTTAGAAAGACTTGATTCAGATGCCCAAAAGTTGACAAACCTTCAAATCACCGTGGAAGACTTGAAGAGGAAGGTAGGGATTACTGAGAAGAGCAAAAAGGGCAGAGGCATTGAATTTGATACAGTTAAGGTGCAGCTGGATGAATCTGAGGAGTCCATCATGAAGTTGTTTGATGTAAACCGCAAATTGATGAAGACAGTGGAAAACAGTTCCTTGTCCTTTGATGGAATTTCTGCAATAGAGTCAGATGAGAGTGGAAATGCTAGGAGGAGAAAAATTTCTGAACAGGCACGAAGAGGGTCTGACAAAATTGGGCGCTTGCAGTTGGAGGTGCAGAAAGTACAGTTTCTTCTACTGAAACTCGATGATGACAAAGAAGGCAAAGGTAAAACAAGAATCAGTGACCGAAAACCAAGAGTTCTGCTGAGAGATTATCTTTATGGTGGGGTAAGAACCAGCCACAAGAGAAAGAAGGCGCCTTTTTGTGCATGTGTCCAACCTCCAACTAAGGGGGATTGAAGCAGTTTCATTTTTTCGGCAAATAATCAGGATAAAGTAATGAGACTTTAGTTTGATTTCTGTAGAGTTCCATTCATACAGGTGTTTTAGACCTACATGTTTTTACAATGTCTTATAGAGAGGATCAGGTCTTCTTTAGCTTAGAGACCCTGTAGTAAATTTCAGGCCCCTTCTAATTTTACAGAGGCTGCTCTCTTGGGAGCGTGGTTCATCCCCGCTTCCTATTATATTTTCTACCATGCATAAATAATCTGGGTGTAAATGAAAATAGTATTTCTCTCAAGGTTGCTGATGTTGTCTTGTGGATTGAATTTTATGCATTGCACATCTATGTACACAAAAAATAGCAAAACTTCAGCTTGCAATAACTTGAGTTTCTACCATGTGGTGTGCCATTTGAAAGAGGAATTGAAATACTTCTTCTGCCTCGTGAATTTCTGACAACTCTTTATTAATGTATTTGTTTAACACATTTAACACTTTAATTTCAAATATCTTAATTCATAATTGCATTTAATGCATTTATTTTTCAAAATATTTTTTTTAGAAACATTTTTTTTTTTTCAAATTATTAAATTACTACAGTTGTATAACTTATTTGCATTGATTTATTTCACTAAAAAAATAAACTGCAAAAGTATATTTGTACTTAGAAAAGGCAAACTTTTAAAATGGTGTACATATGCCAAATAAACTGAACAAATTGGAGGGGGGTTGCTGGTCAAATCTAATACAGTAACACCCTTTGTTCCTTATTATTTATCTTCGCCAATGAAAAGGAAAATCAAATTTAATTACACGTGAATTCACTCAAACAAACTTTCACATTCTTTTTTTTTTCCTAATCATTTCACATTCTTAATATTTTATTTTCATCTTTAAAAAATGTCATAATTGAAACTAATCTGCTGAATAAATTGGCTATCGACCCCTTCAGATACAAAAATCCAGATTTTCCTTTGTTTATTGCTTGGCCAGACCACAAACAGAACTTTTCCAAGTACCCCATTAGAGTAAAACACCTCTGAGATTCTTGCTTTGCAAAGGAGCAACAAATCATCAGCATATAATAATTGAAGAAAATTCTGGTCCACAGGCAGCAGCATGGACACTCTTCAAAGAGAAATCAACTTCTCTTTTAATCTTTTATAATTAAAAAAATAAAAAATAAAAATCTCTTTTAATCATTTAGATAAAACTTCAGTGTATAAAATAAAGAAATATGGAGATATTGGGTCACCTTATTGTAAAATCTTATAAACCAGTGGAGAGTAGGATTGAAATTTTCTTGTTCGTCTCAGTCTTCTTAGGCATCGGATGACAATGGTGTCATTCTCATTTGCTTTCAATTTCTAATAGTCGAGCTGTTATTAAAAACTAGTCGCAGACCCATACGATGCATGAGAATATATAATTACTTTGATATTGTGGTATGATGTATAATTTGTTCTCTCTGAAAATAAAAAAAAAAAATTCTAAAATTATTTTTCATCTATCCATCTTTATATTTATATATATATATATATCATATTATTATTTGTCGTGTTTGATTGAAATTATTTCTTTTTGACGTAGTCCATATTTTTCTAAATTATATTATGGTATGTTGTGTTTTCTTTTTCTTTTTTTTCAAATATATTATTCAAATTTCTCATTTCTTAAATGAGATATTGTAATAATCAAAACTCATCACACAATTACACTTGATATTGCTTCAATAGTTGAGAAACTCATTCAAATACATAGCAAGATTGTATTTTGATATAAATTCTAATTTTATTTTTCAAAATAACGAAGTATTATGTCAAACAAAAATCAAACAAAAGCTATGAGATAGAGAGAAAAGGCTTGTGATGGAGAACTCAAAAACACACACAAAATCGTATATTAACCCAAAATAGTGTTATAAAAAAAATACGATGATTCATCACCTAAAGTTAAGTTGCAAGAAAGAATAAATAATCGAGAAAGAGAATAATCACATTTTTCGAGAGAGACCTAAATTAGATAAATTTATAAAAAATAAGATGAGAAGAAGAATAGTTAAAATAAAAGATATAGTCACACCAAATTATCCAAGTCATGTTTTGTAATTGAATAATATTATATTCTTATATACTGTCTTTATAATGCAATATGATAGCATTTAACAATCAAAGAAAAGAAAAAGAAATGATTATCAAAAAAAGAAAAAGAAAAAGAAATATAACAACTTAAAAACACAAAACCAAAAAGTTTAAAGCATGAAATACAATTTAATCTTATTTATTTTTTGTAGTGGTATGCATCAGCCTAAAGTAGCATTTTAAAAAACACATAAATTTATCAACCAAAAGTAAAGATATAAAACATAAAAAAAAATCCACACAAAAAAGGAGAGAGAGAGAGAATAATAGTAGAGCTCTAAAGAACATGGAAATTCATCAACATAAAGTAAAGATACCCAAAAAAAAAAAAAAAACATGAGAAAGAGAGAGAGTAATAACCTTTTTATGTGATAAAATATGTATAGAGTGAGAAAGAAAATAGCAAATTTATAGTAAGAGGATGGGGATAAGAATAGTCAAAATAAAAAGAAGATGAAGGATAAGGAAGAGTGATATTAATTTTGATAGTAGTTGGGAGATGAAAAGGTAAAAAAAAAAAATAAAGAATAAATAATCAAGAAATAGTGTTATAAAAAAATACAATGATTCATCAACCTAAAGTTAAGGAGAAGTGATACGTTCACAACATTTTTACAACAAATCATAAGTAGTTAGTTGTTATTGGTTCAAATTTGAACCTACTACTAGGATTACTTTTTTACCTCAATAATAATAACCAGTAACAACTTGCTACTTATGATTTGTTGCAAAAAAGAATAAATAATCGAGAAAGAGAATAATCACCTTTTTTAGGAGAGACCTAAATTAGATAAATTTATAGAAAATAAGATGAGAAGAAAAATAGTCAAAATAAAAGATATAGTCATACCAAATTATTCAAGTCATGTTATGTAATTGAATAATATTATATTCTTATATACTGTCTTTATAATGCAATATGATAGCATTTAACAATCAAAGAAAAGAAAAAGAAATATCACAACTTAAAAACATAAAACCGAAAAGTTTGGAGTGTGAAATACAACTTAAAGGAGAGTTCTAAAGAACACAAATTCATCAATCTAAAAAAAAATAAAAATCCACACATAAAAGGGGAGAGAGAGAGAGAGGGGGAGAATAATAGTAGAGTTCTAAAGAACATGGAAACTCATTAACATAAAGTAAAGATACCAAAAAAAAAAACCCAAAAAGAAAGAGAAAAAAAACATGAGAAAGAGAGAATAACCTTTTTACGTTATAAAATATGTATAGAGTGAAAGAGAGAATAGCAAATTTATAGTAAGAGGATGGAGATAAGAATAGTCAAAATAAAAGAAAGATGAAGGGATAAAGGAAGAGTGATATTAATGTTGATAGTAGTGGAGAGATGAAAAAGTAAAAATTAAAGGGAAAAGTTGGAGAAAATGCAAAAGTAAACTACAAAATTAATAAATAAATAAAAATAGTCAAAAAATAAGAGAGAAATGATTGAAAATAAGTAGGTGATACGGTCGCTGATGTGGCTCAACTAGAGCGTAGCAACAATAAATGCTACGCTTCAGCTTTTAAATATATATATAGATAAAACCATGATTACATGATAGTAAAATGATTGATGAGAAACTTATGAATCCGAAATGATCCTCAATACCAAAGAAAAGTTATGGCCCCAACATTCCCCAAAAAGTGGGGCAAATAACCAAATCTTGACGTTTAGAAAACTAAATGGCACTTCAAAGAATAAAATGTTTTTATAATCTTAATTTCAACAACAAAATGCACATGACACCCGTTTAAAGAGGTTGAACTTCAATCTAGGCTACAACAACACAGAAAGCAGTATTAGTGCTGTAAATAAAGAATAGAATTAGATTACTTTGACACAGCTTTTTCTTTGCCCTGATGGAAGAATTTGGCTAGGTTGTCTCTCATAGTCCTCCCCAATGGATCAACTTGCTTACAGTACTGTTCTCCATATCCAGGGTCATGATGACCAGACAAAGCAACATCTGGAAGTAAATTATCTCCACAGTCAATCACAATATTGTGTAGTAAACAACATACTAGGATAATGCTAGGCAGTTTCCGCTTATCTGGCCTCCACATAACCTTGTTAAGGATTCTCCAACTACCCTTTACCCGTGAGAATGCCCTCACTGCAAGCAACCTTGCGGCCTCATGCAAGGCATTGAACGTGGACATGGAAGCCGAGAGGCCATTACTATCATAGGGGGTTATGAGCCATGGAAGAAGAGGGTAGCCAACTCCACCAACTATAAACTCCCTAATGTCCTCTCCTCCAAGTAAAGTTCTTACACTTCCATTTAAACGCTCTCCACCCTCACAGAGTTTGGAAAAACCAGTACACTTCAATACCCTGGAAACTGTCATGCCTCCAGGCCAACCTGTAACAATATCAAGAAATCTCATTTCGTGGTCAACAATTCCCTGCAATAGCATGCTGTAGTTATTCTCTGGATCACACCAATCATCAGAGGTCTGTACAGCGGGAAGGGTCATGATGATGTGTGTTGCATCAATGGCTCCACAACAATTAGGCATCCCAAAAGACACTTCAAATTTGGACTTGACTTCCTCCATTCTATTGGAATCGGGCCACTTGAGATGATGTTTGGCACGTTCTTCTAGTGCTTCAATGAATCTCCAAGTCACCTGAGAAACTGTGGACTGGCCAACCCCAAATGAAGCTCCCACGGAGACTTGGGACTCACCAGAGGCCAGCCTTCTCAAGGCGATTGCAACCTGTTTCTCAACACTAAGAAGTCTTCCCTCGATGTTGATAAGCCCTGACGGTGGCCTTGATATAAGATCTTCTCTTACAAGAGAACAGATATATTCAAAGGTATTTTTTGAAACCCTGAAGAAATGCTTGAAACCTTCTGCTTCATCACTGGGTACCGAACTACCTGTAAGTTTGAAGTACAGAAATATACTTCAAAGTTATCATGGATTTCAATTCACAAAGTTAAAGTCAAACTACTTATCTCATACTCAAATCTAATATTTCCAAGATTAGGAACCAAATTCATCATTCTACTTCAAATTTCTTACTCAAATGCCACTATTTTTATGCTCTATTTTTCAGAGTTCCTTAACTCATTAAAAACAAGGTATCAGTGGCTTACGCTCCAGAATCCACTCTAGGATTGTGCCTAAAACGCTACCCATTCCTTTCTGAGACATGTCTGAGCTTGTGTTGTGACAGTACTAAAACCATTAAATCACCTAAACTTAAAAGTAGAGTATTGCAAAGTCATTTTGGACCCAAATAACAAATTCCTTCAAATGGAATTTAGCACAACAAACATATCAAATACAGAAACCCATTAATAGTATAACTCAGACCAAAATCATGATAGAAAAAAAAAACATAAATTTACCTCAAAATAGGAGTGCCCACGAGTTTTTGCACAACAAGCATTATCAAATACACAAGCCCATCAATTCTATAACCTTCACAAAATTCATGATAGCCAAAAAAAGAATATAACTTTACCTCAAAATATGAATGCCCATGAGTTAAATTCACACTAAAAATGCAGTGAAGGAAGGTAAAAAAGAGTGAGTGAGATCAAAATGAAACCACATCATCAAACACACAAACCCATTAATACTACTACCCTGAACAAAATCATGAAAGAGGAAAAAAATACCTCAAAATATGAATGCCAAAACAAACATGATCAAATACACAAACCCATTACTACTATAATCCTGATCAAAACCATGGTAGAGTACAAAAATAAAATTGTCTCTCTTCTTTTTTTTCTTTTTTTTTCCCCTCAAATTATGAAAAAAGAACAGAACCCCATTAATACTATAACCCTGATCAAAACCATGATAGCAAAAACACACAACTTTACCATAAAATATGAATGCCCATGAGTTGAATTTCTTCTAAAAACACTCAGTGAAGGAAGGAAAAGAAGAGTGAGTGAGATAATAAAAAAAACTAAAAAAAAAAAAACGATAAAAAAAAAAAAAAAGGAAAGAAAAAGAAACCTGGGGTTGAAGAAGAATTCTTGCGCCAGAAAGTGTCCCACCAGTCAGACTCAGTGGGTTTGGACTCAACAGGAGGAACCACAGTGCTTATACTTTTGCGTTTCTTCAATTTTTTCAGCTCCCTTTTGCTCTTCTTCGATTTCTTATGCGGCGCCATGGACCACAAGACAAGAGTTTAGAGTGAGAGTTAGGGAAGGAAATAAAATTCAGGAAATGTGTTGTTGGACTTTGGACTTGGACTTCGAGGGAGACAAGAAATTGAGGGAATTTGAAGCTTCCTATTAAGCTTTAATTGAAGCTCTCATTTGATCACTCTCTTTACTCTCTAGTACCAATTTTGGCTGATTAGCACATTTTTAGGAGGGTAATTCTACAGTACCCAAAAAAAGTTACCGTACCCGCTGATAGTAAACTTGGTATATAGTTACTTTTTTTTTTTTTTTTTTTTTTTTTTTTCCTCACATTTGACAGTTTCATCATCATATTGTACAGTTCCAACATCAAATGTGAGAGTTCTTTTATTACATTTGGTGGTTCCGTTACTTTTTTCTTACATTTGACGATTCTATTCTCATATTGTGCAGATCCAACTTCACATGTGACAGTTCTTTTGTCACATTCGGTGATTCCCTTTTTTTTTTCTCACATTTGACGGTTCCATCGTCACATTGTGCAGTTTCAACATCACATGTGACAATTCTTTTCTCACATTTAATGATTCCTTTACTTTTTTTTCTCACATTTAACAGTTTTATCGTCACATTATGCAGTTCCAACATCACATGTGACAGTTCTTTCTCACATTTAATACTTCCCTTACTTTTTCTCACATTTGACAGTTTTATCCTCACATTGTGCAGTTCCAACATCACATGTGATAGTTCTTTTCTCACATTTAGTGGTTTTCTTACTCTTTTGTCACATTCGGCGATTCTGTTATTTTTTTCCTCACATTTAACGGTTTCATCCTCACATTGTGCAGTTTCAACATCACATGTAACGGTTTTTTTGTCACATTTAGTGGTTTCTTTTTTTTTTTTTTATCACATTTGACGGTTCCATCGTCACATTGTGCAGTTCCAACATCACATGTGATAATTCTTTTGTCACATTTAATGGTTCCTTTACTTTTTTCTCACATTTGACAGTTCATCGTCACATTTGACAGTTTCATCATCACATTTTACAGTTCCAACATCACATGTGACAGTTCTTTTCTCACATTTAATGGTTCCCTTACTTTTTTCTCACATTTGACAGTTCTATCCTCACATTGTGCAATTCCAACATCACATGTGACAGTTCTTTTCTCACATTTAGTGGTTCCCTTATTCTTTTGTCACATTCGGCGGTTCCCCTATTTTTTTCTCACATTTGACAGTTTCATCATCACATTATGCAATTCCAACATCACATATGACAATTCTTTTCTCACATTTAATGGTCCCCTTACTTTTTTCTCACATTTGACAGTTTCATTCTCACATTGTGCAGTTCCAACATCACATGTGACAGTTCTTTTCTCACATTTAGTGGTTCCCTTACTCTTTTGTCACATTCGATGGTTCCCTTATTTTTTTTCTCACATTTAATGGTTCCATTCTCACATTGTGTAGTTCCAACATCACATGTGACAGTTTTTTTCTCACATTTGGTGGTTCCCTTACTTTTTTCTTACATTTGACAGTTTCATCCTCACATTGTACAGTTCCAACATCACATGTGACAGTTCTTTTCTCACATTTGGTGGTTCACTTACTTTTTTTCTCTCACATTTGACTATTCTATCCTCACATTGTGCAGTTCCAACATCACATTTGACAATTCTTTTGTCACATTCGATGGTTCCCTTTTTTTTTTCTCACATTTGAAGGTTTTATTATCATATTGTGCAGTTCCAACATCACATTTAACAGTTCTTTTGTCACATATAGTGGTTCTTTTATTTTATTTTCTCAAATTTGATGATTCCATTATCATATTAAGCAGTACCAACATCACATCTACTCTATTTTTGTCACATGTGACAGTTCTTTTGTCACATTAGGTGGTTCCCTTACTTTTTTCTCACATTCGACAGTTTCATCCTCACATTGTGTAGTTCCAACATCACATGTGACAATTCTTTTGACACTTCAGTGGCTCCCTTATTTTTTTCTTATATTTGACAGTTTCATCCTCACATTGTAAAGTTCCAATACTACATGCGACAGTTCTTTTCTCACATTTGGTGGTTCCCTTACTTTTTTTCTCACATTTGACGCTTCCATCTTCACATCGTGCAATTTCAACATCACATTTGACAGTTATTTTGTCACATTCGGTGATTCCCTTTTTTTTTTCTCACATTTGATGGTTCCATCATCACATTGTACAGTTCCAACATTACATTTGATAGTTCTTTTGTTACATTTAGTGGTCCCTTTATTTGTTTCTCAAATTTGATGATTCTATTATCACATTGTGCAGTTCCAATATCAAATTATACAGTTCTCCTATCACATATAATTACTCCTTTATTTTTTTCTCAAATTTGATGGTTTTATTGTTATATTAAGTAGTACCAACATCGCATTTGACTTTATTTTTGTCACATTTAATGGTACCCTATTTTTTATTCTCAAATTTGACAGTTCTATTATTACATTGGGCAATATCAACATCACTTCTAATCGTATTTTTGTCACATTCAATGGTACTCTATTTTTTTCTTACAATTTACAATTCAATTGTCACAGTAGGCAGTACTAATATCACATCTAACCATAATTTTACATTTGGACCTACTACTGAAGTCACTTTTTTATTTACTAATAATCGCTCATCACAATATTAATTTTTTTTAAAGTTATTAAAAAATTTAGATCTAAAATCTAAAACCAAAAAAAAAAAAAAAAACATCCTAAGAAATTAGCCCAACCACAATAATTACTTTTGTTCACAAAAAAAATCAACCGGTTTTATCTTGGTTTCTTCCACACTTAATTGGTGTACCAATTAACTTCTTACGTATCCCCTCTTGGAAGCTTCCATCACATTTAGGGGCATACCTCCCTATAAAATAACCTAGTTGAGGTCACTTTCTTGATATTTATATTTTTATTATTTATATATACTATAAAACCAAAGATGTATAACCTTGTATGCTCTCTAATTGTTCTTATGCAATATCTGCAACTTAATCATAGTTGTGTGTTTATTGTGGTGTCTAAGGTTGGAAATAGGGTAACTATACAATTAGCAAGTTATGCAAAAAAGTCCAATCCAAAGATTGTTGACAACTTTAAAATTTTCAGTAAACACTTGAATTGAAACTACAAATCTAATATGAAATAGTCATCAATCAAGGCTACTACACCGGGTTTTATGTTTTTTAAGCATTTTCATTAGATCCACGTGTGCAGAAGTGTCCCAAATGACTGGAACCAACATCACATTTGATTGTACATTTCTCAAATTCGGTGGTATTTTAATTTTTTCCTCACATTTGACAGTTCCATTATCACATTGAGCAATACTAACATCACATGTGATTGCACTTTTGTCACATTTGATGGTTCCCTTATTTTTTTCTCACATTTGATGATTCCATTGTCACATTAGGCAGTACTAACATCACATTTGATCGTACTTTTGCCACATTTGGTTGTACTCTTATTTTTTTCTTACATTTGATAGTATCATATTCAAATTGTACGGTACCAACATCACATGTGATTGTACTTTTGTCACATTCGGTGCTTTTTTTTTTCTCACATTTGATGGTTCCATTGCACATTGGGCAATACTAACATCTTATTTGACTAAAATTTTCTCACATTTAGTGGTACTTTAATCTTTACTCACATTTGACAATTCCATTGTCACATTGAGCATAGGGGTGGGAAAATCTGACATGACCTGCGAACCTGACACGACTAACCCGTTTATAAACAGGTCATGGGTTAAAACTAAACAGGTTTGGGTCATATTCGGGTTGACACAACTAATCCATTTAAAAACGAGTCATGTTTGTGTTCAACATGCGAACCTGACTGACCTATTTAACATGTTTAGATTCTTAAATTATTAATGTAAGGACCATAATTGATATCCTAGCCCAAGATATGAATGGACTTAAGTCCAAAAGCCCAAAACAATGAATTTGTAGATAATAGATTAGAAAACTGGGTTTTAGTTAACCAAACAACAAATTAGATAGGTTTGATGACAAATGAATGAAAATATACAAGTGTAAACTGAAGAAAAAACGTCCTCGGCAAAGTCCGAGGACACTGGTTCTTATATAATGTTCTGAGGTAATTTTACAAGTTTGGTTCTAGATTGCTACAGTGTTTCTTCCTTGATTTTTCCGATCCCCTTGTCTCAATGCCACTTCCTTCTTTTATACTGTCTTTCCTTTTCATCTTCACCTTCCACGTGCATGCCAGACGGTTGGGGTGGATACTTGTCTCATCAGCACTCCCCATAAGTCTTTATGTAGTAGCTGTAAGGCTGAAATCCACTGTTCAGGCATCACCTCCACATTAATGCGGTCAGAGAGTTAGCTGCAATGCATTTAATGCGGTGGTAGCAGCTTTCTCCTTAGATATTTTAGAACTCCTCCCTATCTGATGTCTTTGCAATGCTTATCCGCTCCAACTGAATTTCCGGGATCGTTACCCTTGTTGACAGGCTATCTCTTAGGACCTCGGCTTTGTCTAGCCAAAGATGCATTCATCCTCGGCCCACTCTCATAAGCCATTATGACCAAAACTAACCTCTTTATTCATCAACACAGTCTCTTCTGATGAAAACTTCTCCTCCGACAGATCCTTGTCCTCGTCTTAGGCGATGGGCCCAAGATACAACCAGATAAAGAACTCTCCTGGGCTCAACATCCCTACAATTAATTATTTTGATATTATTACTTATTTTATGGTTGTTTTTATATGTTTATTACTATATTTATAGTTGTAATTGTATATTAATTTTAGATATATGAGAATTGATAAAAATTATATAGGTTAGGTATGACCTATTAATAAAAAAATTATTAAACGGGCCATTTGTATTAACTTTTACATGACTTGTTAATTAAACGAGTTAAACTTGTCAGGTTAGGTCGACCTGTGTTAATAAACAGGCCATGTTCTGGTTGAGGATTCCTGATACGTTTACTAAACAAGTCAGGTTCGGGTCAAACCATATAGTCAAATACTTATGGCTTGACATGACACGAACCCGACCCGCGAACACAAATTGCCACCTCTAATTGGGCAGTACCAATATCACATGTGACCGTACTTTTGATAGTTCTTTTTTTTTTTTTTTTTTTCTTCTCACATTTGATGGTTTTTTTATCACATTAAACAGTACCAATATCACATATGACAGTACTTTTGCCACATTTAGTTGTACTAGTATTTTTTTTTCTAACATTTAATGGTACCATCTTCAAATTGTATAGTATCAAAATCATATGTGACTGTACTTTTGTTATGTTTGGTGGTTCAATTTTTTTTTCTCGCAAATGATGGTTCTATTGTTACATTAGGCAGTACCAACATCACATTTGACTATACTTTTCTCACATTTGGTTTTACTTTAATTTTTTTTCTCACATTTGATGATGCCTTTCTCACATTGTGTGCAGTACCAACATTACATGTGATTGTACTTTTGTCACATTTAGTGGTCCCTTTATTTCTTTCTCACATTTGATGGTTCCATTGTCACATTTGGTTTTACTTTAATTTTTTTTCTCACATTTGACGATGCTTTTCTCACATTGTGCAATACTAACATCACATGTGACTGTACTTTTGTCACATTTAGGGTCCCCTTATTTCTTTCTCACATTTGATGGTTCTATTATCACATTAGGCAGTACTAACATCAGATTAGACTGTACATTTCTCACATTCGGTGGTACTTTTGTCCCATTCAATGGTTCTCTTTTTTTTTTTTCTCACCAATTACTATAATACCTCTAAAATAAGAAAATTACCGAAATACCCTTAGAACCTAAAAAATGGAAAAAAATCACCCTAAAACTTAAAAATTACTATAAAATCCAAAAAATGACTGAAATAACCACGAACTTAAAAAATGACCAAAATAGCCTTAGGAAAAAAAAATTACCACGTGACCTTAAAACTTAAAAAATGACTAAAATTACCATAAAACCTAAAAAATGACTAAAATAACCACAAAACCTAAAATATGACCAAAATACCCCCTGAAACCTCTATTCGCAAAACCAAAATGAAAATAAAAATTTTATACAACCACTCTATTTGCTTGATTTGAAACCCGTTGATTTTGAAATTAATGGATTTAAAAAGCCTTAATTTGAAATCCGTTGATTTTTAAATTCCTTGTTTAGGTCTTTTTATACAATGAAGGATTTGAAATTTCATTGTTTAGATACATAAATTTGAATTTGGATTTAAGATCAATAAAATATTTTTTCCAATTATTATTTTTCTAAAACCTTCTACATTTTAATTTTAGTAACATTTTTTAATAAATACATGAGATAATAAAAAAGCCATTGATAATCCAATTGACAAGATGATGACTAAAAGTCTATCATCGGACAAAATGGACTTCTGCCCTTTTCAGGCAAATTAATTAGCTTTTTGCCCTTCTTCCCAAACTAAATAGGGAAATGCCCCTCTTTTGAAACTCGATTTTTTCAAAATCGAGTTAAGCCCTATGTGACTTTTTCAAGGACCTATAGTAACGTTTTTAAGGACCTATAGTGGCGTTTTGTAACTTGATATCCATGAAATCGAGTTATAGGCAATTTTATTGCCTATAACTCGATTTCATGAATATCAAGTTTATTGCCTATAACTCGATTTCATGAATATCAAGTTACAAAACGTCACTATAAATTCTTAAAATGTCACTATAGGTCCTTAAAAACGTCACTATAGGGCTCTAGATTTTTTTTTTTTTTTTTTTTAACTCGATTTTGAGAAAGTCGAGTTTCAAAAGAGAAGCATTTCCCTATTTAGTTTGGAAAGAAGGGCGAAAGGCTAATTAATTTGGCTGAAAAGGGTAGAAGCCCATTTTGTCCGTCTATCATCATAGCTAACTAATTATTATTATTTTTTTTTCCAACTATTGATAACTAAAATGTTCTATATCAACCTAAAGAGAGAACATAAATGCATGAGTTTTTTCTCAACATTTAAAATCTCAAACTAAAAAATTGTTTCAAAGTTCTTAACAACTAAAAAGTTTTATTTCAAGAGAGTCGATAAAGTATCCAAAATATGTGTTTTTTGCACAAAATTCAAAACGAAGAAGCCATTGATAGACCAATTGACAAGATAATGACTAAATATCTTCCATCATAGCTGACTAAAAAAAAATGTCTTGCCAACTAAAATATTTTAGAGAGAGAGAGAGAGAGAGAGTACTCAAAATACATGGGTTTTTTAACAACATTCAAAATCTCAAACTTAAAAATTGTTTCAAAGTGGATCTTTTCTACTCTTTTTTCTTTGTCAAGGCTCAATTGCATAACTTATTGATACCAAATGTTGATGTGTTGTTGTGCAATAGGAGACTTCATCAATTTTCTCCTTCCTCAATCATAAATTCAACTGCATCGTCCATATATTTTGCACCAACTCCAATAGCTCTATCCATCCCACACAAGATCTCAATGTCCTCCAATTGTCAATAACTTTGTTTTTATAAGCACATGCTTTTGTATTTTTCTAAGGAGAAAAAAAAGAAGAAGCAATGAGTTAACTTAAATAAAATAAATTGGACAATAAAACAAAGGAAAGGGGAAAAAATAAAATAAAAAGCAGGACATTATGTGATGATTGTATTAGTGATAAACTTATGTAGAAATGAAAGGCATTATGTATCTACAAAATTTTCTCAAAGCAATCTTTAAACACATGGACAAAACTTGTTATAGCTTGAAAACTGCAATACCAGGAAGTAGTCAGCACACAGCCATATAGTTGAGTTAGCCTTGGGAAGTCATTCAATTTGGGCAGATCATAGCAGATACAAAGTCTATAGTTTTTTATTCCAAAATTTTCCATAAGATTATGAGTTACCAAAGATGAAAGATGGCTATTTTTTGTAAAATTAGATCACAATCCATGAAAATATAGTCATAAAGGAAAGAATTGGAGTGTCATTCTTTTATCTGACCAGTTAAGACTTTTACTTTAAACCGATTGAGAGAGGGAGAGCAAGTAATTGTGGCTGTCAACTAAAGCAAATAGGGAAAGCTTGGGCAGGGAGTTGATCATTGGTTTGTTTTAAAGAAGCTCTCTTTTCTAATGTTATAGGAGTTGAGTGTATTTGCCGTAATAGAAGTGGGGTCTTACCCTGTCACTGATATTTGTGTGTTTCCAGGGAGCTTTACGTTATTCCTTTGGTTATTGTAAATCTAGTCTCTATAGAGTGATGTACAGAGAGTGCAGGGTTATTAAAGATCTATGTGCAAGGTTAATAATATATATCTTACCCATAAAGAAAAAAAGAAAAAGAAAAAAGAAGAAGTAAAGAATACTAATGCACTAACAAACCATGTAAATCTGCTTTTACACTACAATGTTTGAAAACTCAACAATACAAATTTAAATAAAAGGAATGTGCAAAGCTAATAATCAATATGTCTACTTGCAAGTTAGCAAAATTAATTGTATTGTTACATGAATGACTCAATGAAATAATCAAGCAGTTTCTGAGTAGAACACAAAGCCAAATGTAAATTTTGTAAGAAAGTGAAAGAGAAGCACTAACTAGTTAAGAAGTGCTCTCAATTTTCCTGTTAATTTTCTTTTTCACTCTTGGTTATCTTGCCTAATTAAAATTTAAACACAAATCATCCATTTGAATGCTTAGACCTTAGAATTGTATCTTTCAATTTCTGTAATTTATGTGTGTATCAACTCTCTGGACTAAGCACTAGACATAACTAGTTGCATTACAAATGTTCTCAACAGCATTTGCCTAAGGGTCTTGCTCTCTTTGTTTCATATGAACAAATTTCCAAGAAATAAAATAAGCTTATAATGGTATGAAGAAATGAATATGAAAAAACTCAATTTACCTTGTGAAATTCACAAAAAAACGATGTCATTGAGTAATCTAAGCACCACCATCACAAAAAGCAGTTCGCTTTCCCTTATTTAGCCATCTGGAAATGCCACTGATAGATTCAACATTGTCAATATGAAAATTACGGGATATATCAAAACATTTTGTTATTTTGATATGCAATCTCTTTAATTTTTTTTTTTTTTTTTAGTTGTTAGCAAAGGAGAAGGCCACACCTTTGTATTTGGGAATAGCATCACAGGTTGTTTCTGGTGTCTGAGCTAATAGACTTTTCAGTTGATTTATCCACACACACAAAAAAGAAGATTAAAGAGATTGCATATCAAAATAACAAAATGTTTTGATATATCCCGTAATTTTCATATTGACAATGTTGAATCTATCAGTGGCATTTCCAGATGGCTAAATAAGGGAAAGCGAACTGCTTTTTGTGATGGTGGTGCTTAGATTACTCAATGACATCGTTTTTTTGTGAATTTCACAAGGTAAATTGAGTTTTTTCATATTCATTTCTTCATACCATTATAAGCTTATTTTATTTCTTGGAAATTTGTTCATATGAAACAAAGAGAGCAAGACCCTTAGGCAAATGCTGTTGAGAACATTTGTAATGCAACTAGTTATGTCTAGTGCTTAGTCCAGAGAGTTGATACACACATAAATTACAGAAATTGAAAGATACAATTCTAAGGTCTAAGCATTCAAATGGATGATTTGTGTTTAAATTTTAATTAGGCAAGATAACCAAGAGTGAAAAAGAAAATTAACAGGAAAATTGAGAGCACTTCTTAACTAGTTAGTGCTTCTCTTTCACTTTCTTACAAAATTTACATTTGGCTTTGTGTTCTACTCAGAAACTGCTTGATTATTTCATTGAGTCATTCATGTAACAATACAATTAATTTTGCTAACTTGCAAGTAGACATATTGATTATTAGCTTTGCACATTCCTTTTATTTAAATTTGTATTGTTGAGTTTTCAAACATTGTAGTGTAAAAGCAGATTTACATGGTTTGTTAGTGCATTAGTATTCTTTACTTCTTCTTTTTTCTTTTTCTTTTTTTCTTTATGGGTAAGATATATATTATTAACCTTGCACATAGATCTTTAATAACCCTGCACTCTCTGTACATCACTCTATAGAGACTAGATTTACAATAACCAAAGGAATAACGTAAAGCTCCCTGGAAACACACAAATATCAGTGACAGGGTAAGACCCCACTTCTATTACGGCAAATACACTCAACTCCTATAACATTAGAAAAGAGAGCTTCTTTAAAACAAACCAATGATCAACTCCCTGCCCAAGCTTTCCCTATTTGCTTTAGTTGACAGCCACAATTACTTGCTCTCCCTCTCTCAATCGGTTTAAAGTAAAAGTCTTAACTGGTCAGATAAAAGAATGACACTCCAATTCTTTCCTTTATGACTATATTTTCATGGATTGTGATCTAATTTTACAAAAAATAGCCATCTTTCATCTTTGGTAACTCATAATCTTAAGTAAAATTTTGGAATAAAAAACTATAGACTTTGTATCTGCTATGATCTGCCCAAATTGAATGACTTCCCAAGGCTAACTCAACTATATGGCTGTGTGCTGACTACTTCCTGGTATTGCAGTTTTCAAGCTATAACAAGTTTTGTCCATGTGTTTAAAGATTGCTTTGAGAAAATTTTGTAGATACATAATGCCTTTCATTTCTACATAAGTTTATCACTAATACAATCATCACATAATGTCCTGCTTTTTATTTTATTTTTTCCCCTTTCCTTTGTTTTATTGTCCAATTTATTTTATTTAAGTTAACTCATTGCTTCTTCTTTTTTTTCTCCTTAGAAAAATACAAAAGCATGTGCTTATAAAAACAAAGTTATTGACAATTGGAGGACATTGAGATCTTGTGTGGGATGGATAGAGCTATTGGAGTTGGTGCAAAATATATGGACGATGCAGTTGAATTTATGATTGAGGAAGGAGAAAATTGATGAAGTCTCCTATTGCACAACAACACATCAACATTTGGTATCAATAAGTTATGCAATTGAGCCTTGACAAAGAAAAAAGAGTAGAAAAGATCCACTTTGAAACAATTTTTAAGTTTGAGATTTTGAATGTTGTTAAAAAACCCATGTATTTTGAGTACTCTCTCTCTCTCTCTCTCTCTAAAATATTTTAGTTGGCAAGACATTTTTTTTTAGTCAGCTATGATGGAAGATATTTAGTCATTATCTTGTCAATTGGTCTATCAATGGCTTCTTCGTTTTGAATTTTGTGCAAAAAACACATATTTTGGATACTTTATCGACTCTCTTGAAATAAAACTTTTTAGTTGTTAAGAACTTTGAAACAATTTTTTAGTTTGAGATTTTAAATGTTGAGAAAAAACTCATGCATTTATGTTCTCTCTTTAGGTTGATATAGAACATTTTAGTTATCAATAGTTGGAAAAAAAAATAATAATAATTAGTTAGCTATGATGATAGACGGACAAAATGGGCTTCTACCCTTTTCAGCCAAATTAATTAGCCTTTCGCCCTTCTTTCCAAACTAAATAGGGAAATGCTTCTCTTTTGAAACTCGACTTTCTCAAAATCGAGTTAAAAAAAAAAAAAAAAAAAATCTAGAGCCCTATAGTGACGTTTTTAAGGACCTATAGTGACATTTTAAGAATTTATAGTGACGTTTTGTAACTTGATATTCATGAAATCGAGTTATAGGCAATAAACTTGATATTCATGAAATCGAGTTATAGGCAATAAAATTGCCTATAACTCGATTTCATGGATATCAAGTTACAAAACGCCACTATAGGTCCTTAAAAACGTTACTATAGGTCCTTGAAAAAGTCACATAGGGCTTAACTCGATTTTGAAAAAATCGAGTTTCAAAAGAGGGGCATTTCCCTATTTAGTTTGGGAAGAAGGGCAAAAAGCTAATTAATTTGCCTGAAAAGGGCAGAAGTCCATTTTGTCCGATGATAGACTTTTAGTCATCATCTTGTCAATTGGATTATCAATGGCTTTTTTATTATCTCATGTATTTATTAAAAAATGTTACTAAAATTAAAATGTAGAAGGTTTTAGAAAAATAATAATTGGAAAAAATATTTTATTGATCTTAAATCCAAATTCAAATTTATGTATCTAAACAATGAAATTTCAAATCCTTCATTGTATAAAAAGACCTAAACAAGGAATTTAAAAATCAATGGATTTCAAATTAAGGCTTTTTAAATCCATTAATTTCAAAATCAACGGGTTTCAAATCAAGCAAATAGAGTGGTTGTATAAAATTTTTATTTTCATTTTGGTTTTGCGAATAGAGGTTTCAGGGGGTATTTTGGTCATATTTTAGGTTTCGTGGTTATTTTAGTCATTTTTTAGGTTTTATGGTAATTTTAGTCATTTTTTAAGTTTTAAGGTCACGTGGTAATTTTTTTTTTCCTAAGGCTATTTTGGTCATTTTTTAAGTTCGTGGTTATTTCAGTCATTTTTTGGATTTTATAGTAATTTTTAAGTTTTAGGGTGATTTTTTTCCATTTTTTAGGTTCTAAGGGTATTTCGGTAATTTTCTTATTTTAGAGGTATTATAGTAATTGGTGAGAAAAAAAAAAAGAGAACCATTGAATGGGACAAAAGTACCACCGAATGTGAGAAATGTACAGTCTAATCTGATGTTAGTATTGCCTAATGTGATAATAGAACCATCAAATGTGAGAAAGAAATAAGGGGACCCTAAATGTGACAAAAGTACAGTCACATGTGATATTAGTATTGCACAATGTGAGAAAAGCATCGTCAAATGTGAGAAAAAAAATTAAAGTAAAACCAAATGTGACAATGGAACCATCAAATGTGAGAAAGAAATAGTGACCACTAAATGTGACAAAAGTACAATCACATGTGATGTTGGTACTGCACACAATGTGAGAAAGGCATCATCAAATGTGAGAAACAAATTAAAGTAAAACCAAATGTGAGAAAAGTATAGTCAAATGTGATGTTGGTACTGCCTAATGTAACAATAGAACCATCATTTGCGAGAAAAAAAATTGAACCACCAAACATAACAAAAGTACAGTCACATATGATTTTGATACTATACAATTTGAAGATGGTACCATTAAATGTTAGAAAAAAAATACTAGTACAACTAAATGTGGCAAAAGTACTGTCATATGTGATATTGGTACTGTTTAATGTGATAAAAAAACCATCAAATGTGAGAAACAAAAAAAAAAAAAAAAAAGAACTATAAAGTAACGGTCATGTGGATATTGGTACTCGCCCAATTAGAGTGTGGCAATTCACGTTCGCAGGTCGGGTTTGTGTCATGTCAAGCCATTAGTATTTGGCTATATGGGATGACTAGAACCTGACCTGTTTAGTAAACGTGTCAGGAATCCTCAACACAAACATGACCTGTTTATTAAACAGGTTGACCCGACCCAACATGTTTAACTTGTTTAATTAACAAGTCATGTAAAGGTCAATACAAATGACCCATTTAATAACCTATTTGAATAATAGGTCATACCAAACCTATATAATT